>NC_142808.1:58247323-58495651 GCF_049724085.1 Artemia sp. Qi Xiang Cuo
TCACCTATGGGATACACAATACGGAAATTTCATTCAACAAATTATGAAAAATTGTAAATAAGTAACAAACTCTTTCTTGAAGTCACCTCTTGTATACACAATGCAGATTACACACAATGGGATACACAATACAGAAATTTTATTCAAGAAATTATGAAGAAATTGTAAATAGGTAACAACCTCTTTCTTGAAGTCACCTCTTGTATACACAATGCAGAAAATTCATTCAAGAAATAATGAAACAATTGTAAGTAAGTAACAATGTGTCTGTGTATGTGTGTGAAAGGCAGAGCAATTTCCTCACAAATTCCACTATTTAATGTTCCCGCCCCGGCCCGCCGCAGCGGGCCCCCTATAGTGCTTCCCGGCCCGCGGCGCTTCCTGGCCGCCGCAGCGGCCACCCCCCGGGGGGGACCGAAGACATGCAAAGTCAATATAGCTTTATTTCATTTTTTAAGGTTAATTTAGACGAGGTTAAATGCGCGCATGTAACCTCGTCTAAATTAACCTTAAAAAATGAAATAAAGCTGCGGCGGGGTGGCCGCTGTGGCGGCCAGGAAGCGCCGCGGGCTGGGAAGCACCGCAGGGGGCCCGCTGCGGCGGGCCGGAGACGGGGACCGCTGCGGCGGGCCGGGGTGGGGGCATTAAATAGTGGAATTTGTGAGGAAATTGCTCTGCCTTGCATACACACACACAGACACATTGTTACTTACTTACAATTTTTTCATAGTTTCTTGAATGAAATTTCTGCATTGTTTATACAAGAGGTTAATTCAAGAAAGAGTTTGTTACTTATTTACAATTTCTTCATAATTTCTTGAATAAAATTTCCGTATTGTGTATAAAATAGGTGAAAACAATAAAGAGTTTATTTCTTACTTGCGATTTTTTCACAATTTCTTGACTGAAATATCTGTATTGTGTCCAGGAAACGAATTCAAGAAAGCGATTGTTGCTTAATTACAATTTCTTCATAACTTGATGAAATGAGAAGAACTATTCTAAAGAATAAAGACGGGTTGAGCTTAAAGATATTTATTGCTTAAACATATTAACGGATTTTTTTTAGAAAAAACATATATTTACATAAGAATAGTACTTAGAGTTCACTCTTAAACATCCAGAAACGATGGTCCCATGATATAGAATAGTTTTTACCATGTCTTATGCATTTATCACAATCAGGTATGTCCTTAGGTATCCAAGCGCGAAGAACCTAACCTCGTCTTCAGGACGGTGATAAGCCTCTTCAAATTTAGGACACTTAAATTCTTCTAGATTGAAAAGTGGAATCCTAGGGTCACACTTTTGAATTAAAACTTTATCTGTAGGTACATTACCCTTTACGTAAACCTCGAAAAAGCTGCAAATTTCACTGACTTCCTCCTGGACATTTATCAGTTCCTGACCACTATTATTAAGTGGTGTAATCACTCTATCGTAGAATTCCAGTCTGTTTATACGACGTAATGTAGTACTCCACAAGCTTCTATCATACTCAAATATATTATAGTTCACTATCAAATGATAACAGTCAATTTCTTCGAGTTCCATTGACAATAATAAAAATGCACATTCAAATATAACACCCCAAGATGATTTTTTCAAACCGATAAATTCTGTGTCATACAGTCCTATCATCTTGGAAGCTATTAATGTAGTTGTTAAGTAGAGAAATACATCATCAAACCTTCGCTCAAGGCTGAATGGAGTTATGGCTAGGGGAATGACTCCTAAAACCATCTGATTTCATTGTGGAGAGGAGTCATAAAACCCTTAGAATTCATTGCGGGGAGGAGTCATAGAACTCTCGGTATCTATTGCATGCAAATGAAGTCTGGAAATTACATTTTTTTTTTAATTTCTGTATTGTGTATCCAAGAGGTGAATTCAAGAAAGAGTTTGTTACTTTCTTGAAATTTTTTCATAATGACAGATCCGACAACGGATGATGATAGAGAATTTATTCATTCTAATAGATAGATTTTGTGAATGTTATCCGACTTATCCGACATCGATGATATCGACAAAGAATGTTAATAAAGAATTTGTTAAATTTGATACTTAAATTATGTCAGAGTTATAAAACGTATCTGTCAAAAGACATTGATTAAGAATTTATTCACTCTGATACTTAGATTTTGTCAATGCTATCCCATGTATCTGTCAATAGATGTTGATAGAGAATTTATTCATTCTTATACTTAGATTTTCTCTATGTTAACCTATTTATCCGACATATGATGTATGCAAATTCCTTTTCTTACATCTCCGATGTTTTAATAGACATTCTAAACGTTTGATATGCTAGCTTACTCTAAAAATAATGAACACATAACAATGTAATGCATAATATATTTTTAATGAAATAATTTCATGTAGAATATCAATACAAAGTATATTATTATACATTATTAATATCAATGAACAACTTTGGACATTTTGAATCTGTTCCATAAAATGGTTCACCATGTTCTTTCTTGATACTATAGCCATTGTCTTCTCTTAGTTCGTAATCAGTAGAATAATCATTATTTCATTTTGACTCATACACAATTTTTATAGGTGTGTCATCGACAGGCTCAATATGCTTTTCATCTTTGGTATTATTTGGTTCATTGACTTTTTGATCAATGGCAGTAACGCTTGCTGGTACTTTGTTTTTCATCGATTCATCTTTATATTCCTTAGTGATATTTTCTGCCAATGTCCTTTTTATTTTTCTAGCAATTTCACTGTCTATTATCACACTATTTTTACACAGGTAACAGTTCCGGCACGTAGACAAGATATGGTTTATGATATTAGAAGAAGAATAGGCCTTTCTTTTCGTCTTTGCTTTCATTTGAGTGCTAATACCCGAAAGCTGACGATAGGGTTTAACACAGGGTAACATGTTACCACAAGCACTAGCAAGAAGATGCCCCTCTTCATCAACTATTATTTTTATGTTGGCATTCTCTTTGAGTGCAATCATCTCCGGAGATCTCAATCTTGCATATCCATAATCATAAGAGTTGAATTTTTTTGGTAATCCAAAGAAATTTAATTCCTTACTGGAATGACAATGCACGCATACGTTTCCAATAGTGCTACCACATGTACTTATTTCATAGTTCAAATACTTCTCCTTGTCAGCATTCAATGCTACAATAACACTATCATGTGAACACACTTTCTTAAAATGCTTCATCTTCACTTTTTTATAGATATTAGTTATATGTCTGTCGTTCCACTGTGTAAAAAATACTGATTTAATACATGCAATAACCTAGGTAGTGTCAATAACCGGCCATAGAGTACCAGTGGGAAAGCCGCATCGTGTCTCTGGGCAAGCATAGAGTACAATTGTTAGAGCCATAAACATATTTCATGTCATTTTAAGATACGTAAAAAAAGTTGAATAATTCTGAAGTCCAAAAAACCCTCGTGCAACTGAGCCCTCTTTAACTGAACCCTCATGCAACACACCCCCCGTGCAACTCCACCCCATTTAACTAAACCCCCTGTAACTGAACCGTCGTGCAAGTGATCCTCCGTGCAAGTGAACTCCCCGTATCATCGTACCCTCTTATAATCAAACCCACATACAGCTGAACCCCCTGTGCAACTGAACCCCCCAAGCTTTGTGATAAATGGTGCATACCATAGAAGCTACAGCTAGCTCGCTACAAAGTGTTCGTGGGGCATAGTGAATTACGCTTTTTCTCATTCATTTCATGTCAGTGCTGCCAGTCTCATCATTGAGTTTTGCTCGCTTTTGACTTGATGCCGGAATATCAGAGTCCTGGGAATAGAAATCAATTTCAGTCTTTTCTAGTCAAATGTTTAGCGGCTACTAAATAAGTACCCTTTTTACCCCCCTCAAAACTTAATTTCCCCTCTAGCATTATATTGGCTTACACTGAAAATAATTGAACAGAACAAAAGCCCGATAAATATTTACTAGTTGGTGTGACAAACACAACGCAAAGTTTGGGTAATAGCTATAAAATACAATAAAAAATATCTGTCGAGGATGCATCATTAGCAATAACCTATTTCTAATGAAGCATTTCAAGTTACATGTTTACCGGGTACTAAATAAATACCATTTTTACCCCCTCAAAACCTAATTTCCCCCCTAGCATTATATTGGCTTACACTGAAAATAATTGAACAGAAAAAATAAAAGCCCGATGAATATTTAGTAGTTGGTGTGACAAAGACAACGCAACGTTTGGCTAATAGCTATAAAATACAATAAAAAAATATCTGTCGAGGAGGTATCATTATCAATAACCTATTTCTAATGAAGCATTTCAAGTTACATGTTTACCGGGTACTAAATAACTACCATTTTTACACCCTAAAAACTTAATTTCCCCCCTAGCATTATATTGGCTTACACTGAAAATAATTGAACAGAAAAAATAAAAGCCCGATAAATATTTACTAGTTGGTGTGACAAACACAAAGCAATGTTTGGCTAATAGCTATAAAATACAATAAAAAAAATATCTGTTGAGGAGGTATCATTAGCAATAACCTATTTCTAATGAACCATTTCAAGTCACATGTTTACTGGGTACTAAATAACTACATTTTTTATACCCTCAAAACTTTTTTTCCCCCCTAGCATTATATTGGCTTACACTGAAAATAATTGAACAGAAAAAATAAAACCCCGATAAATATTTACTAGTTTGTGTGACAAACACAACGCAACGTTTGGCTAATAGCTATAAAATAAAATTAAAAATATCTTTCGAGGAGGTATCATTAGCAATTACCTATTTCTAATGAAGCATTTCAAGTCACATGTTTACCGGATACTAATTAACTACCATTTTTACCCCCATCAAAACTTAATTTCCCCTCTAGCATTATATTGGCTTACACTGAAAATAATTGAACAGAAAAAATTAAAAGCCCA
Source organism: Artemia sp. Qi Xiang Cuo (assembly GCF_049724085.1). Lineage (NCBI taxonomy): Eukaryota > Metazoa > Arthropoda > Branchiopoda > Anostraca > Artemiidae > Artemia > Artemia sp. Qi Xiang Cuo. The sequence continues at coordinate 58,252,239 of NC_142808.1, forward strand.
ATAAATATTTACTAGTTGGTGTGACAAATACAACGATACGTTTGGCAAATAGTTATAAAATACAATAAAAAAAATATCTGTCGAGGAGGTATCATTAGCAATAACCTATTTCTAATGAAGCATTTCTAGTCACATGTTTACCGGTTACTAAATAAGTAGCATTTTTACCCCCCTCAAAACTTAATTTACCCCCTAGCATTATATTGGCTTACACTGAAAATAATTGAACAGAACAAAAGCCCGATAAATATTTACTAGTTTTTGTGGCAAACACAACGCAACATTTGGCTAATAGCAATAAAATACAATACAAAAATATCTGTCGAGGAGGTATCATTAGCAATAACCTATTTCTAATGAACTATTTCAAATTACCTGTTTCCTGGGTACTAAATAACTATCATTTGTACCCCCTCCTCACCTATATTACCCCCTAGCATTATATTGGCTTACACCGAAAGTCATTTAACAGAAAAAATAAAAGCCCGATAAATATTTACTAGTTGATGTGACAAACACAACGCAACGTTTGGCCAATAGCTATAAAATACAATAAAAAAATCTGTCGAGGAGGTATCATTAGAAATAACCTATTTCTAACGCAGCATTTCAAGTCACATGTTTACCGGGTACTAAATATGTACCATTTTTACCCCCTCAAAACTTAATTTTCCCCCTAGCATTATATTGGGTTACACTTAAAATAATTGAATAGAAAAAATAAAAGCCCGATAAATATTTACTAGTTGGTGTGACAAACACAATGCAACGTTTGGCTTATAGCTATAAAATACAATAAAAAAATATCTGTTGAGGAGGTATCATTAGCAATAACCTATTTCTAATGAAGCATTTCAAGACACATGTTTACCGGGTACTAAATAACTACCATTTTTACACCCTCAAAACTTAAATTCCCCCCGAGTATTATATTGGCTTACACTGAAAATAATTGAAAAGAAAAAATAAAAGCCCGATAAATATTTACTAGTTTGTGTGACAAACAAAGGGCCACGTTTGATTATTAGCTATAAAATACAATAAAAAAAATCTGTCGATGTGGTATCAATAGCAATAACCTATTTTTCATGAAGCATTTCAAGTCACTTGTTTACCGGGTACTAAATAACTACCATTTTTACCCCCTTCACAACCTAATTTCCCCCCTAGCATTATATTGTCTTACACTGAAAATAATTGAACAGAAAAAATAAAAGCCCGATAAATATTTACTAGTTTGTGTGACAAACACAGTGCAACTTTTGGCTAATATCTATAAAATACAATAAAAATATATCAGTTGAGGACGAATCATTAGGAATGACCTATTTCTAAAGAAGTATATCAGGTCATATGTTTACCGGATACTAAATAACTACCATTTTTACACCCCCCCTCTGTCATTCTATCATCATTAACCATTTTCATAGATTTATGTTTTCTCAAATTTATAACAAATTGCCTGAGTTAACAAGCCCTCGGGGTTACCTCAACTGTTAATCAGTTTAACCTTTTTTTTTTCTCCACCTTCATACAATCCAATTCGCAAATGCTATCTAGCTCTGTTTTTTTCCTATTATTCAATTAATATCGTTCGTATAGTCCAATTCGTGAATCCCTTATCCCTTTTTTTCTCCACCTTCATACGATCCAGTCACTAATTAGAATCATTCACGCTCCTATTATTCAAACATTAATTAATATCATTCATACAGCCCAATTTGCAAATGCTAAACCCTTTCTTTTTTTTGTAAATAGAGTTATTTTTTTGGTAAATGATTCAACAGCATATTGGCTTCAATTCTAGACATGTTACATTCTTAATCAAACTACTCTCGAGTTAAGGCAATTGTCCAAAAAAAATATCTCGCTTTTTGCACACGTTGCTTGGAAAGGTACCAAGGGAACATAAGGCAAGCAAATAGCATGTAGTTTCAAAACGTGTTTGACCACTTTATAGGTATAAAAGTATTGGTTGCTTTTTGCAATGTGCACGTGAAACTGTACTGCATTCTTGTGCAATTCCATGTGCCGTTCAAATCAGCATATAGGTTACTACTGTCCCCTCCTCAACGCCTTGCTCTTTACGGTAAAGTTTTTTATTGTTTAAAAAATAGGAGTTGTGAGAAAGTCAAACTTTAGTGTAAAGAGCGTGGCGTTAATGACGGGACAGCCCCTTTCATATACGGAATAATTTCTGTTCGTTTTAAGTTTTAACGTCGTTACTTATTTTCAGTTAAAAAAACTTGTTTTTTTATTTAATTTTTGAACGTTTTAGAATTAATGCAAGTTTTGATTTTGGCTCACCGTACATGAATAATTAAAACAAAATTTGCATATTAATTTTACATTTATTTGGTTAAATGGCTTTCTCGAAACTTGTTTAATTTTATTTCCGAATGTTTTTATTAGCAATAAATAGACTTAACTTACGAATTAACTTACATAACGAACTTCTATATTCATATAGTTTTAATACGTATATTAGGGGGTTTGCCCCCTAGTCAATACCACGCTCTTTAAGCTAAAGTTCGAATTTTGTTCCAATTCTTTAAAAATGACCACTTAATCACAAAGGCCGTTAATTAGAATAAATAGCTCTTATGAAAGTACTAAAAATTTTTTTCTTAAAGAGCGAGGTATTGACTAGGGGGTTAACTCAATCATACAAGTAATATTTTCTGTTCGTTTTAAGTTTTGATGTTACTCCTTATTTTCAGTTGGAAAACTTGTTTTTTTTTATATTTAATTTCTGATGTTTTTTAAATAATGCTGGGAAATCCGGCGCCCCCTTCATAGCAATGTCCCTTCCCCCATGAAAACTTCCTTCATAGAAAGATCCCCCCACATAACCCCCGACCCACCCACTCCCCTAATACCAGAAAAAAATCCCCCCTGAAAATGTCTGTATATCTCCTAATAACCAATATTATATGTTAACATTGGGTAAAGTTCATAACTTTCAGCCCTCCTCCCGGGGACTTCGGGGGATTAAGTCATCCTAAAGGACATAGTTCTCATATGTTCAACCATGCTGAACAAAATGGCTATCTCAAAACGTATTAAAAATATATGAATATAGAAGTTCGTTAGGTAAGTTAATTCGTAAGTTACGTATATTTATTACTAATAAAAACGTTCCTAAATAAAATTAAACAAGTTTCGAGAAAGCCATTTAACCAAATAAAAGTAAAATTAATATGCAAATTTTGTTTTAAAATGGATCCTCCCACATAACCCCCAACCCACCCACTCCCCTACTATCAGAAGAAAATACCCCCTGAAAACGTCTGTATACTTCCTAATAACCAATACTATATGTTAAAATTGGGTAAAGTTCATGACTTTCAGCCCTTCCCCCAGGGACTTCGGGAGATTAAGTCATCCTAAAGGACATAGTTCTCATATTTTCAACCATGTTGAACAAAATGGCTATCTCAAAATTTTGATCAGGTGACTTTGGGAAAAAAATGAGCGTGGGAGGGGGCCTAGTTGCCCTCCATTTTTTTGGTCACTTAAATTGAGCACTAGAACGTTTAATTTCCGTTCCAATGAGTCCTCCCACGATATTCTAGGACCATTGGGTCGATACGATCACCCCTGGAAAAAAAAAAACACGCATCCGTGATCTTTCTTCTGGCAAAAAATGCAAAACTCCACATTTTTGTAGATAGGAGCTTGAAACCTCTACAGTAGGGTTCGCTGATACGCTGAATATGACGGTGTGATTTCCATTAAGGTTCTTTAATTTTTAAGCGGTCTTTCCCCCTTTTTTCAAAAATCAGCCAAATTTTCTCAGGCGCTTAACTTTTGATAGGTAGCACTAAACTAAATGAACGTTATATATTTGGAATCAGCATTGAAATATAATTCTTTTGATGTATCTATTGGTATCAAAAACCCGTTTTCTAGAGTTTTGGTTACCATTGAGCCGGGTCGCTCCTTACTTACAGTTCGTTACCACGAACTGTTTGATGACACAGCACGTGTTTAAAGAAAAAGCAGTGGCACCATGCAAGGTTTTCAGCACCTAACTGTCAATCATTCTTTGAATTTTGTGGACCCTGTGACTGGAGCCTACACACAAAATATTTAACGTCTATGGCGTTAAGTGCGTGAAGCGATTCCCAAGTGCACCAGCAGTAGAATACCATATATTTAAAATACAAGATTCTTTCCTTCTAAAGATGATTCGGGCAGAAATTAAACGTCCCCTAATTTAGTTCAAATACCGCTTCCAAGAGTCTAAATTTTTAATCATCAAAAAGAGAAACTGCGTTCTATCTTCAGTCAAACAACGACACTAGTCGTTCGAATTTCGCTAACATTATTAGTAGTCTAGAAAAATGCTACGTACGATATTTCTAAGGTAATTTAAATGGCAAAAAAATCGTGTGAACGCCTGAATCATCTAAAAAATCTTAAAGAATTCATTGGACGAAAGATTTACATCCTTGGTCCTCTTAGGCCAATGGCGGGCAGTCCTTACAGCGCAGGACGAAAGAATTGCGTTTGGGAGTGGGGTAAATGTGCCTTTTTAATTTTAATCTCAAGTCAGATCTGCAACAATTAGTACATCAAACCTAGAGAGATTCAGGCAAAATTATTGTATTTTGATCACCGTTGTTGTCATAAAAGTGACCCGTTCCTGTGTAACTAAGCCTGTAAGTTCAATAAATGTATTGTATTTTTTATCTGTGTTTATTTCATTTATATGTCTGCGTCTAGTCCGATAATAGGTAATTAGTTCGTAAGTCTCCAAGGCAAACGCTCCCAAAGTAATCTGATCTCCAGATAGCTCGAGAAAAAAGAGGCCACATTTGTATGTCTACATATTCAATTTTCTCCCATTAATTGAGAGCAGCGCTAGCCTAGTTGACACAATCTCAAGTGTTATAAGCGGCGTTATCGGAGAATTCATTATCGCTACAAATAATAAGTTTTTCCATTACTACAAAAATAATTCTTCTATCGCTACAAATGGCGCGTGTCGGAAATTATGAGGAAAACTGCGAACTAGTTAGGCTATTTAAACTTTGTAATTCAAGTTTAATTGTCGGAGAGACACAGACATATAAGTAAATTGATTAGGCCTATAACCGCTAGGCTACGACAGTAAACCCCTTATATCGCATAGGAGATAATAGCCTACCCCAAAATATTTTAAGTAAAATTTTGAGTTGATATAAACGCAAAAAACATAGAGATTGCAAAATCTATACCAGAATACAATGGTCAGTCAGATATTGACGAATTTAATATCCAATTGACCCAGTTTGTACAATTAACAAAAACAGACGTTGGAGCGTTAAAAGACATACTGATTCTGCGATTACGAGGCCAGGCCTTAACCTATCTAAAAAAGGTCGAACATACCATAGGCAATGACGCCAACTTGCCAATAAATACGGTTGATGACTTGTTAAAAGCATTCAAAGAGATATTTATAGAAACGACTTCTATAAATAAATTAAAACATTGAGCACTAGGCTTTGTTGTTTCACAAAATATAGGCGACCATATTAATAAGATAAAAAATACCGTAAAAGAACAATACGGGATTGGTTTGGTGAAGCTCTATGACAAAGTCATTCTAAATACCTTTATGCGAAGGCTACGCTCAAAACTCTATAGAATAGTAATATTCAAAATATTAAGACGTTGGATCATACAATCCAAGAGGTAGAGCGATTAATCGAAGTTGATAAAATGGTTGCTAATCATAGTAATGCAAAAATAAATAGCCTAGGCGATTCAAACGCGAACATAATTTTCAAGGGCGATCAGGCATCACCCAATTTCTTTTCAAGGGATAATTCCCCAGTGGCACAAAGAAACAAAACGCCAGAACCCACTAGGCAGAAAACAGTACGTTTTCAGCCCATTAACCCTACAATAATAAGGTGCCATAATTGTAATCGTGTTGGCCATATCGCAAGAGAGTGCCACTATATCAACAATCCTATACCAAGAATTGCTGTCGGTAATACGCAAAATTACGGTAACTATTTGTTCGGAAGAACAAATTTTAGCACCTGTCGTGCAATAGGCTATAGCCAGGCGGGATTGGGCCAATCAGTACCTTATAATGCGTACCAACCAAATTTGTATAACCCTCTCCCCAAAAGGAAAATTAATTACCGGTTTGGAAACCCAAATACTCACCAAGGCCAACATAATGCGAGAATGCAATCTATAGATCATTAAAATTTGTAGATGAGAAAGGAAAATTTTGCAGGCCTACGGCATTGGCGGTCCATACCAGCAAACGGCACTTACACGAGACATCCACGTTACCATAATAATACATGGCAAAGACAGGCAGACTTAAATCATTTAAATATGCCTACGAAACCTAATACGTCTGAATATCTATTACAGGCACCGACACATGAAATAAATTCTCAGGGAAACGTTCCAGGCCCCTCAGAAACATAAGTTGGACCCAGAGGGTGCCAGAAATATTTAATAGGTCCAAGACAATATTAGTGCCTTCTTGTAGTGACATTATTAACAAGTTACCTATATTTAATGATATTTGTGTAGAAAACGTTTACTTTACGGCCTTAGTTGACAGCGGAGCTACTGTAAATATCATAAACTCTCGCGTATTTAATATGTTGCCTCTGCACATTAGGCGACAAAGGAACCCTAATAATCCCAATTTAACAAGTGTTACAGGTCATAAATCAAATGCAAAAGGGTCAATTTGCCTAAACTTAAAAAGAGACAATAGAACCTTCATGACAAATTTTATTATATGTGATAATTTCCCATATGAAGCTATTATAGGGGCAAATTTTCTAAGATCTAATAGAATACTATTAGACGTAGCCAACGAGAAGCTTATCTACCCAGCTAGGGTAGGGGAAGACATTTCTACCTTAAGAAATCGTAACAGAGGTTACGAAGACAACATAACAATAAACAAAATATAATCTCGCATAATGGTGTAATGTCGAAGCATTATGAACCTCATGTCTCGCAAAGACATGGCATAATTGGAAATTTGTTCAATTATCCTGAGAGATATTGCAGAAATGAAGTAAATTTAAATAATACAAGTATGGAATCTGCGAAAATAAAAATAGGAGATATGCGACAGTACAGATCAAATGAAATTAAGAAAATAGTGGAATTGTGGAAAAACATAGTAAAACCCAACTCGACGCCACAAGATGCCGCAAGGACGCAGCATAGCGCCAGTATGAATCTAATAAACAATGAAAATGAAGAGAAATATTACGGATTTGCGATAAGGAAAACAAAAATCCCTTCCAAAACGATGCAAAAAATCCAAATATCACAGATGACTGAGCCAGTAATTAGCAAATCAGAAATATGGTTTGCGACACCGTCTGAAATACCCGAAAATCTGTTATGCGAGGAACAGATTATATCTTATGACAAAGGGGAAGGTTTTATTTGGGTAACCAATAACCTTGAAAATGATACAATGACAATTAAAAAGGGGACGTGCCTAGTCCAAATCCAGGTTATAACGGAAAATGATATAAATACATGGGAAAATTCTAAAAGAAATCTAGTTAACGGTATTAAAGCTTCAAATGACAAATATCCTTTAACTAAATCGCAATTTTTAAACAAATTTAAAATGGATCATTTTGCATAATTGTAAAATAATAAAAAATTTTGCGATTTATTTTGTAATTTTAAGTATGTTTTATTTGCATCTTATTATTATATCGGCTACATTAATTTTACTAAAATTAATTTTTAATAACTCATAATCCCGTTGCAAAACAGACATATCTTGTGGCATATAAGCACAAAAAGTAGTTAAAAAATAAAATACCTTAATTAGAAAAAAACTAAACTATGCACCGAAGTATAAGTCCGTATAGTGCACCAGTGATCTTAGTACCAAAAAAGAATTGCGATCTTAGAATCATAGAAGATTATAGGGCTCTCAACAAACAAGTAGTTAGCGATAAATTTCCTCTACCAAGAATAGACGAAATTCTTGACTCAATTTCCAGCAAAAACAAATTTTTACTTCTTTGGACCTTACCCAAGGCTACCACCAAGTGAAAATAGCCGAAAAGGATGTCCATAAAACTGCATTTTCAGCATCCGAATATGGTTCTTATGAATACTTGAGAGTACCATTTGGACTGAAAACAAGTTCAAGCGCGCTATGTAGACCCCTATTGCGGTAATTAAAGTTAACGGTATTAAAGCTTCAAATGACAAATATCCTTTGACTAAATCATAATTTTTAAACAAATTTAAAATGGATCATATTACGGACTTGGAACATAATAGAAAATTATGCGAATTATTATGGAATTTTAAGGATGTTTTTTCTGCATCTGAAGATGATATCGGGCTACTTCCATTTTACGAACATTCAATTTTAATAACTGATAATCCCGTTGCAAAACAGCCATATCTCGTGCCATATAAGCACAAAGAGTGGTTAAAAAATAAAATCCATGAATTAGAAAAAAACGAAATTATACGCCCAAGTATAAGTCCGTATAGCGCACCAGTGATCTTAGTACCAAAAAAGAATGAAGATCTTAGACTCGTAGTAGATTATAGGGCTCTCAACAAACAAGCAGCTAGTGATAAATTTCCTCTACCAAGAATAGACGAAATTATTGACTCAATTTCAAGCAAAAACAAAATTTTCACTTCTTTGGACCTTACCCAAGGCTACAACCAAGTGAAAATAGCCGAAAAGGATGTCCATAAAACTGCATTTTCAGCATCCGAATATGGTTCTTATGAATACTTAAGAGTACCATTTAGGCTTAAAACAAGTTCAAGCACGCTATGTAGAGTCCCATTGCACCCTTTAAGAACATTAAACAACATAATTTATTTTTTTGCTGATGTTATATGCGTGGGGGAAAAAACTGAGCAACACTTTGCAACGGTAGCTAAGGTGTTTGAGAAGTTCCAGCAAGGAAATTTAAAATGCCAGCCTGAGAAAGTAAATCTATTTCAACCTAAAATTAAGTTTTTAGGAGTAGTAGTAACCCAGGGAGAGATATCTCCAGACCCTGATAAAATAAAATGTGTTGAGAACCTCAAACCCCCCAGAACTATGAAAGAATTAAGGGGAATTTTAGGACTTACAGGCTACTTTAAAAAATTCGTACGTAATTCTACCCAATGTGCGAAACCCCTCACGGACTTAACTAATGGAATTTCCCACGATGTCACCTGGTCACAGGTAACTCAAACTTCCCTAGACCGATTTAAAAAAGCACTCACTTCTAAACCAATTTTGTCACTCCCTGATTTCGAAAACCGAAAATTTGTGGTTACCACTGATGCTAGTTCAAAAGGCATAGGCGCTATCCTTTCGCAAATAATCCCGTTAGAAGACCCTAACCCTCTACATAGAGTACCCAAACAAATAGAAAAAGTTATATGCTATTCTAGTAAAACTCTATCTAAAGGCGAAAGTAGTTATTTAACCAAAAACTTAGAATTAATTCTGCTATCTACCACTTGGACAAGTTTAGACATTATTTAATTGGTAGAAAATTTATACTACGATCAGACCATAAAAGCTTGCAGTACCTGCGCACATTTAAAAACCCCACGGGCTATCTAGCTAGATGGATGATGAAAATCCAAGACCTAGATTATGAATTTGAACATTTAAAGGGAAACCAAAACTCAGCTAGCAACTTTTTAAGCAGATATACAGAAAATATTTCATCGGAAGCTGAAGAAAATGAAGTTGACACGATAATTGCCATGAGCAAGCATGAACGTGATGAAAACAAAAGCGAAGACACAGTAAAAGAAAATAAGATTAACTACTGTCCCTTGTTTTTAGAAAATATGAAAAGAAAGCAGAATAAGGACGAAATGTGTGTAGCGCTAATTGATTATTTTGTGAATGATAAGGCGTTACCGGATAAATTCAAAACTCTTAGAAAAGAAATAGATAATTTTTACTACGACCTTGATGAAGAAATACTGTGTAGAATTGTGACTGCTGAGACAAATAGAAACCAAACCTCGATAATACCTGTTACCACAAAACTTGATAGGGCCTGCATTTGAATATTTTCATTCGGACACAGGTGGACATTTAGGAGTTATGAAAACGTTCCATAAGTTAAAACAATACTTTTACGTACAATCGGCACTGACAAAACTTAAAGAATTTGTAAATACATGCAAAGCATATAACTTGAGAAAAATCCCCCCAGCTGATCGAAATCCTCCAATGGGAAGTTTCTCGATAGCGAATTACCCCTTTGATATTTTCTTATTTGACCTATTCGAGACAAGTGGAGGTTTAACTGTTTCTAGCAAAAGTAATACTTGTTTTCCTTCGGCTCTAGATCATTTTTCAGGATTTACTTTCGCAAAAGCATTAAAAAATCAAGGTGCTTATGCCACAAGTAAGGCATTAGCAAAATTATTTTTACAATTTGGCATTCCTAATAAAATCTTGAGCGACAACGGGAGTAATTTTGTTGCAAAAGTAACAAAAGATTTAATGAGTTTTCTTAATATAGAGAAAATGGTGACAGCGCCGTACCATCCACAAGCTAATGGCAAAATAGAAAACAGGCATAAATTATTTTCGAACGTTCTAAGTATTTTTACGAAAGACAATAGGAGCGACTGGGATAAATTCTTACCTTATTTAACTGGCGTAATCAACACTGCTTATTCCGAAACAACCTGAGACCATCCATTTTATTTACTTTTTGGTCGAGATTTTAGAATCCCGTATGATGAGATTATTGAATCTCGGCAGTATTATAATAGCTCAGAAAATTATTAACAAGAATTCATAAATAGGATGAGGAAAACTTATAAAATAGTTAGGCAAGAGCTGGAAAAATGTAAAATAAACCAAGAGCTAAAAAAACAACCCAAAGTTAAGGGGAATATATATTTCAAAGTAGGAGATTTCGTTTACATAACGAACGAGGCAAAAACGGAAGGAAAAAAACTTTCCAACAAATATTCTGGACCGTACAGAATAGTCTCAAAGTACGATAACAAATATACTTTTAAAATGGAAAACCCCGATAGCGGAAGAACTTACAAGGCGCATGTTAGCCGAATAAAAAGAGCCAAATTTCCAGAGAGATGAATACAGTCCTCCTCTACTAATTCGTAGGGTTCGGAAAACTAGCCCCCTAAGTCCAGATTAGCAGAGCTAAAACCATTTAATTTCCAGCAAGACCATTTTGAGAATGACAGTGACCCAGAAAACTTTGAAGGATTTTTAACAATGGAAAATATAGTTATTCCAGAAAAAAAAATCCCTAACACCAGTAAGAATAACAACGCCAAAAAGCCCAAAAAGTTATTCATCGGCGGGTGCAGGAGATTTAGATTATACAATATCTCCAAAAATCCAATTTTTCTCCGATGGAATTTCAACCCCATGTCCCCCCACAAGATTTTCAGACGATATGGTTTCCCCTGCAACACCGATAGAAAGGCCCCTGTCTTTACAGGAAGAATTAAACAGAGCTGTAGAAACCCCCGGTATTGCTGTAAAGAAAACTCCTCTCAAAGAGTTCATTGAAACAATACTGCGAGAAGCTATGGGCTTAATTAATTTCCCCATAAAAAAAGAGTCAAAGTACACTGCCCGAGAATAAAACTCCCAAGGATGACCAGCAAGATCAATATCATGATATAACTGTATCCAAGGTCAAACATAAAAAGTGGACTTCATGGAGGGAAACCCTAGTGCAAAAAATGCCCCGTCCCCCCGAGGACATGGCATTCAAACAATGGAGAAACCCCGCAAAAACTATTGATTCTTCCCAAAGCTCTCAAAAATCTTTCAAATCCCTCGAGTTGAGAACTCAAGGCGAGGCCTTAGAGAATAAACTTTCTACTTCCAGGGGAGTAGAAATTTACGAGGGAATGGCAGGTGATACCACAAAAAGTGCCACCTCTAAAAGTTCCAATCCAGATTCGTCGGAAACTAGTTCAGAAGAGTCTGATAGTGAATCAGACCTTATAGTAGCTAAAGAAATAGGGAAATCAAGGCCGACCTCAGCAGCCGCACACGGGAAACAAACTAAATTAAACGGGCAATAATTTTTGAAAAAACAATACAAAAAGTTTAAACTTATTTCGCTAGACAACCCGAAAAAGAAAAAATCGCAAGAAACAGAGGAGAAAATAACGACACAGTCAGGTAGAACGGTTAAAAAACCTGACAGATGGAAATATCCCTAATTAACGTAAAGACAAATTTCAAAGATAATAAATTTAACACCATAATAAATTCAAAAGTATGCAAGTAAAGTTAACCAATTCAATATTAATGAAAAAAATATATATATAATACGAGTAATTTCAAAACACTGGTGATCAGAGAGAAAGGTTGGAACAGAAAATAAGCAAAGGTAGGAAGCTCGTGGTCGACTGAGAACGACAAGTGGTGTTGAACCACGTCTTGTGGGAAGCGTGGGGAGGAACTAACGGCCCTTTATTTTTTTTTGTAATTTTTTTAAACGACCGTAGGAAGGGATATTTCTCAGTCCTTCAAGTCTAAGAAATTAATGTTTTTACGCCAATCAGGGCCAGTCAAAACAATACTTAAAGGTTGAATAGAAACTTCTGTGAGCTAGTCAAGTTTTCGTTTTTTGGATCAGAAACTTTGAAAGAGAAACAGAGAGTTTACTTTCTTATAGCTCCGAAGCGAAAAAAAAGAGAGAAAAGATTTTTAATTTCATTATATAATACCTATGACGTATGCTGTCCTACAGCTGTGTTGAACATTACTTTCAAAGAGAAACAAAAGCATTAATGTCTTTAGCTCCTTGGCGAAAAAATTTAATTTTATTAGTTTATATCTATGACGTATACAATAACAGAGAGATCACTGTTCTATCGTTTTGTGACAAAAATGTTCTTTAATTTCATTGGTTTACCTATGACACATATTGTGCTCTAATTTCTGTGAAATATTTTGCAAGTCAGTCACGTTATATCTTACCTATACTGACTCAGGTCTTCCTCGGATTTTCCATGAAAAATCGTCCGATGCCCTAACTAAGATGGATATTATCTAAAAAAAGAAATTATCAGTACAGAGGCGTCTAATTATATGAAATATTTTATGTTATTGCAGATTATAATTATTTTAATTTATATGATATAAATATATCATGTTTATTTATTTAGTTCTGAAGGATTTGCTCAAACAATAGCGTTCTAAAAAGATATTGATGTCAGTTCTTCATTACGCTTATATTCTTTGCCAAGCATCAACTGGAATCTACGCGGGCAAGCTTGGAATCCTGCATCTAATGACCTTATTCGAAAGGCGAATATGATGCACCAGTGTTGACTTGTAATTACGGATAATACAAGAGAAAAACACGGGTAAACAAAGAAGAACACCTCTGCATTTCAGCCGTTAAACCCAGAATCCCATGAGAACGTCTAAGCCTAGAAATAGGGACGACATTAGAAGACGTGAGGGTAGAGAGGTCTCCATTCGTCCTTGCTATGTATTGTTCCCTCATTGTAGTATCGTTTGCGTAAAACCGTGTGGTTACGACACTGCAACATGTGTTTCTTAAACAGCACGGACTTGCGTAAGCAATGCAGGCATGAAATATGTTGTAAAATTAGACCTCAAAAATTAACCAAGTAGCATAAACTCTGTTTAAATGATTATTTTAAATCTATTGTAAAATTAACTAAGTGTTAAAAGAAGTTAAAATAAAGTGTATGTAGTAGTATATATTAGAAAGTATAATAAGAGATCTTACTTAAAGTTGTAGAATCAATATTTATAAGAAACTTCTATGTATTGAACTTCCCAATGGGAACAATTATAACCCAATTAATGCGTGAATTATTATATGTGTATTTACTTCAAAGAACTTGTGAGTCTGCCTCGCTATTTTTATTACAGGAAGTAAATGGCAAATTGGTTATTGAGCATTACAATGAGCTGCCCAGTACAGATACAACCCAGTAGCATCTAGTCCCATCATATCTCAACCAACGAAGCGTACTCACCATAACTCCAGGCAACTTTCTTCCCAACTTCGTCTACGAGAACAATAGTTACCCTCGATCGTCATTTCTTCGACTATGAACCATACTACGTATCAGGTAACACTATATTTGAACCTCAGTATCAAGTACTTTAACGAACTATATAATCACATAAACCCATCGGTCAGTACAAGATATAAATACGTAGATATCGCCTTTGATACTCACTATGGACCCCAGAATAATTTGACAGTATGGTGATGATATTTGAAGCTAAACGATATTAAACAATATTGGAAGTTAAAAGATACTCAAAGACATTTGAAGATATTTGAAGCTGAGGTTAAAAATAATTTGAAGTTTAATTCTGAGAATCACATCGATCAGTACAAGATATTTAACGATATTTAAAGTTAAATGATATTCGAAGATGTTTGAAGTTGAATTTAAAGACAATATATTAAAAGAGTCACTATAGTATGACGACAACCCGTTTCAAAAGGCACAAATGAACAATTTTACGCGAGAATACATTCTCTATGTGCCTCAAAAATCCTAAAAATTATATGCTGAGAAGAAAAACACCAACACCTGTAGTGGGAAGAATCATTTCTCAGTTGTCTGTTAGAACGATATTTAACGGTCATTTCCCAGTTGACTATTAGGGAAAACTTACCGTGTAAAGACAACTAGACTTGAACTGTTCCATGAAGAAACCATAACATAAGTGCTTCGAAATTTTTTCCAGGACAAAAGGAGTGAAGGACAGTAATTTACAACAGAAGGGTGTATTACACTAAGGAGACGAAAAGTGAGGAATAGATGCGAAGCTAAATGTTTTACTTCCTAATAACGTTGACAATTCAAAAATCCTAATAGTGGCAGTGTTTTAATGTCATCAGTGAAAATATTGAGCCAAATATTGTATATTATAAATCATTCATGCATGTATCGCGAGTAGAATTGGGTGTAATATTATCATGTTCTTCACTTAACGTTGTGTAGATAGTATGTAGTACGTCATATAGACAGCAAAATAAAAAAAAACTAATGTAAAAGGAGAATAGCCCCAACTTTGTTAGAAATGTAAAAGTTACCAGGACCAGATATAAAAAAAAAATCCTTAGTATAGTAGCTAACCTAGAACCAAAAATTATCTTAGTCCGGTATATGGAATTTAAATAGGATTTTAGAATAAAATAAGAAAAATAATTGAAAAATTTTAAGCACTCCTAATGGGCAGTTACTAATGACGGGACGTCATTATTTGATGGAAAGCGTGATGTGCACCAGTAGTAGAATACCATATATTTAAAATACAAGATTCTTTCCTTCTAAAGATGATTAGGGAATAAATTAACCGTTCCCTAATTTAGTTAAAATACAGCTTCCAAAAGTAAAAATTTTTAATCATAAAAAAGATAGACTGTTTTATACATTCAGTATGCCAATGGCACATGTCATTCAAATTTCACTAAGAGTAGGATTAGCTACCAAAATGTTCAGTACGATATTTATAAAGACGTTTAAATGGCAAAAAAAAAGTGTGAACACCTGAATCATCTAAAAAATCTTAAAGAAATCATTGGACGAAAGATTTACATCCTTGGTCCTCTTGGGCCAATGGCGGGCAGTCCTTACAGCGCAGGACAAAAGAATTGCGTTTTGAAGTGGGGTAAATGTGCCTTTTAAATTTGAAACTCAAGTCAGATCTGCAACAATCAGTGCATCAGACCTAGAGAGATTCAGGCAAAATTATTGTATTTTGGTCACCGTTATTGTCATAGAAGTGACCCGTTCCGGTGTAACTAAGTCTGTAAGTTCAATAAATATATTGTATTTTTTATCTGTGTTTATTTCATTTATATGTCTGCGTCTAGTCCAATAATAGGTAATTAGTGCTTAAGTCTCTAAGGCAAATGCTCCCAAAGGAATCTGATCTCCAGATAGCTCAAGAAAAAAGAGGCCACATTTATATGTCTACATATTCAATTTTCTCTCATTAATTGAGAGCGGCGCTAGCCTAGTTGACACAATCTCCAGCGCTATAAGCGGCGCTATTGGAGAAATTTCTATCGCCACAAATAATAAGTTTTTCCATTACTACAATTTTTCCATCGCTACACAAGTAGGGGAGATCGGACAAACATATGGCACTAAAAAAAACGATATTTTCACCACTGCTTATTAAAAAAAAACGGAATTAACAATGACCGGGATCAACGCTATCTATAGAATAACTTTTTTGGCAATTCATAGGGGCAATTTCAAAAGATTTGCGCAATGCGTTTCTAGGGTGGATAAAATTGATTTTTTTTTCTTTTAAGTTGGAAAAAGAAGGATTTTTAGAGGAAAGACTTGATGATAAAGGTTCTCCCCTTGGATAATATGTTAACTATGACCATTATACATATTTTAAAGTAAGAATAGTTTTCTTAGCATGTCTCCTTGTCATCAGTACCAGTTCGAAATTTAAACCAATGGCTTCTTTCAGAAACTGACTTCTGTTATGACGCTAAGCTATGAGGTGGCCAGACTTTTTCAATATCTGGCATTTTCCTCCTTTCTGTATTTCGTTGGTATTTGTGAGTGTTTGGTAGTTAGATTTAAAGCCTGATAAGTTTAACATAAAAAAAACGTTTAGCTAGGTTTTTTTCAGGCATGGAGGAGAGACAAAGAACTTCAAGACAAAGACTGTCATTGGATGCTGTCACTGAGATTCTGTTTGATGATAGTTCGGAAGACCTCAGTAGCACATCTGGGTCAGAATATGAGCCTTCTGACAACAACTACAGTGAGGCTGAAGGCGAAGAGGAGCCCCAGGGAGAGACAACCAATCTCAGTAATGATTCATTAGTTTTGCACACCCAACAAAGTAAGGATCATGAGGAAGAACCAAATGAAACTGATGAGAATATCACTGCAAATCAGGGAAACCCACGACAAGGAGATCAGAATACTAGTCAGAGAAATGCAGATGGCTCTGAGGAAAACCTTAATGCAACCCATAGTTCTGAGAGAAACTATCCAGATACAAGCCAGGGAAATGCAGATGTTTCTGAAGAAAACTTGAATACAAACCACGGTGCTGATGGAAACAATCAAGCAGGAATTCTCGAGTCTTCAGGAAGAAAGAAAGGATGAAAAAAGCGCCATGAGCTGAGCCGACAGGAACGAAGAAGATTGAAAGCAAGGGGTGAAGAGTAAATGATCCTCTCCAAGAAATTAAATAGTGCTAGAACTTTCAAGGATTGTTCTGGAAAATGTAAGATAAGCTGTTTCGATAGAGTAGATAATGCAGCCAGGAAAGCAATGTTTGACTCTTATTGGAAAGCTGGTGACAAACTGGTGACAAAAACAGCAGTTTTTGGCTGGACTGATTAGAAAAGGTCAACCAAAGCGAAAGAGAAAGAGAGTGGACGAGAGCAATAAGGTAAGAAGTGCATCCTACCATCACACATTCAAGAATATCACTGGAGAAGTAGAAACTGTTTGTAAAACCTGTTTAATTGGGACATTCGACATCACAGATAGAGAACTGAGAGGAATAGTTTCAAATATAACTGAGTTTGGTGTAATCCAGACACCGCATTCAACCCCCGAGAGACAAGCGCACAACAGGTGTCCAGAAACTGATATGGAATTGATCAAAAAACACATAAACTCTTTCCCGGCCTTTGAGTCACATTATTCAAGAGCCCTGGAAGTAATTGACCTGAAGTTTCTCGAACCAGGCCACACACATCTTGAATGTAATTCGGATCATGCAAGGATAGAGAAGGCCAGGAAAACGACCAACATTAAAATCAATGAGCCTGCAGACTGGGTCATTGTCATCAGGACTGCAAGAGGCAAGATATCTATGAATGCTCATCAAATGAAAAAGGATGAAATCTTAGATTTTGCTGAATTCTTTAAGAAAGTCTTTGTCAGAATAAATATTGACGTTGACAAAAAAGAGTTCAAGTGGACTGACATCCGTTGGTTCCGGTACACAAAGGAGTTAGGGATAGTGCAGTCCAAAACTTTCCACAAGAATGACGAGCCATTCCGAACCATGAATTTACGAAAAAGGGGTAGAGTTGCTACTATCCCAGTTCTTTCTCCGAAATTTCCCAATGGCCACACAATTAGCAAAGCCAAGTACGATGACCTCATCTCTCTTCTTCCTTTCATCCCAGAGGATCTCCACCGTTTCTTCAGAATTCTTCTGTATGACAATGCGCTTCGTGACTACAATCCAGACGAAGCTGAGCCTCCAGAAGAAGATTAATCATTCTTAAAGTGATTTTGATTAATTTTTTGTATTTAATTGATGCATTGTAAGCAAAGAAATAAAACTCTGAAAGGACTTGGGCCTTTTTTACAAATTAAAAAAAGTCGAATTGTTAAAATTGTCATTTTGCAAAAAAGTCATAAGTCCCTTATCTTCTGAATAAAAAACAATTCTGCAATTCGAACATTTCCGTCGAATTCCGCTCCGAAAATTAACTAGGAATCAGTCTCAAAAGTTTCAAGTTTTTTAAATTTTGATTTGTGAGAAAGATTTTTTCATTGTTTTTACTCTCCTGTAAAATCATAAAAAGTGGACTTACGACCATTTTGCTTAACACCACAGAAATATGGTTTCACTACAAGCAAGAATTTGGAAACTAGCCCCTTCCCTACTAATTGTAATAGTTTAAAGCCTACTGTGTCTTTGGCGCTTGACTGAAAAGGATTTATAGGACATTTCTTTCTTTTCCAGCTATTACTGCATTGAAAATGAAAATAAAAATTACAGTGAAATTAATTATAGTTTCAAAGGCTGTTCAAGACACAGTTTTCAGTTAAAGTGCCAATGACACTGTAGGTTTTAGGGTGCTACAGTGAGAGAAGAGGCAAAACCCAAACTCTTGTTTGTAGTGATGTTTTTTTATTTCAAGCTTGATTCGTATATTCAATTTAAGTTTTGCTTGTTTTAAGATTTATTTATTCGTTTATGTTAGTACCTACTAAAAGTTGGTTTGCTACGATTGTTTATTTGATTTCCCTTCGATTTGGGTTTCATTTATGCTTCAAAAGCAAATTTTTTTTTCTTTTTTAAGCTTGGTTTACATGTTCAATTTAAGCTTTACTCGTTTTTAGATTTATTTATTCATCTATGAAAGTACCTGTGGTATGTTGTTTTGCTATGATTCTTTATTTAATTTCTATTCGTTTAGGTTTTCATATGTTCTTTAATACTACTTTAAGGTTGTTATGTGTTTGAGTTATTTAGGTTTCTATTTTGTCTGATCTTATGTTCAATACAACCTTTACTTTTTTTTTAAATTTCTTTTTCGGAGAGTTTTTTTTTCATTCTTAACCTTAACAATCTACAACCTGCACAACTTCTTTGAAGTGAGGGCTGAGGGGGGGGGGGGGATCTCCAGATAAGTAATTACGGGGCTTTTCAACTATGCTGAACAAATTGGCAAAATTTGATATGACGTGTTTGGATAAATGATGGGCATGTTGGGGTCGCCCTTCAATCACTTTTGATTCTTAAAAAAGGCTTTAGAGCTTTTTATTTCCAATCGAATGAGTTATTTTCAAAGTTTCAACGACAACTCCTTCTATACGAAGTGCTTTGGCCAGTGCCTTGGTCAGTGCCTTGCGCTGCATATGATTTACTCAACTGTAATGTATTTTCTATCAGAGCAATAAGCCATCCAGAATAACTGCTGCTAAATTTGAAAAAGACAAATTCTTTTTCTCTTTTAAGGAATTTTGACGACTCTGTTTAGGATTTTGACGAAAGTCGAAATGCTGATACTAATACAATAGGGCCGTTTTTTAGCACTAAGATCTTTTAACTACGTAGAACAAAATGGCTATCTCAAAATTTTGATTGGATGTTTTTGGGAAAAAAGTGGGCGTGAGAGGGGGGTTAGTTGCCCTCCAATTATTTTGGACTATTATAAAGGGCACTAGCCCTTTGAATTTCCAATCGAATGAGCCTTTTTTGAAGTTTCTACGACAACTTTCTATAAAAAACCTTATATGCCCCCAGGGCATAACTTACAATCCTTGCCCTGAGGGCTGTGGGGGAGTGTCCTCCTCAAAAACATAATTTTTATCCTGAAATCAACTACGCTGAACAAATGTTCATTTCAAAGTTTCAGTCAACTGTAGTGTATTTTCTATCAGAGCAATAAGTCATCCATTGTAACCACTGCTAAATTTGAAAACGACAATTTTTTTTCTCTTTTTAGGGATTTCGACAAATGTCGATATGTAGATTCTAAAAATACAATAGAAGAAATGTTTCTATTTTTAGTAATTTAAAACATTTTAGTATAAGTTCAACCATTTTTTGTTTTTATTTGAATAACCAAGTATGGATTTGCTGTACTGTGTTATATTTTTAGATTTTAACAGACAAGTATTTATTTGTTGAATTTACGGTCTTCGGCCAGAAGTTTTGATGTTTCTTGCTACCCACTGTTTAAATTCATTTCAAATAACAGAGAATATTTGAGACATTCTCTGAAAAAACTAGAGGCCTCTTTGGGGAGCTGAATGCATAGTTTTATATACTTGATTTTAATAGTTTGAACTAGCCTAGTAGAAATAATGCGAGACATATAGCCTATTAGTAAGAAGACCTTTTCTTTGGCATTCTGGAAAAATAAAGATGGGTTTTTGGACCACCCCTATTTTACAACAAAATGATGCAATGTAAGGGTAGTAACAAGAGACCCAACTCTTAGTGAAATTTTTTGTCAGCATAAATTAAAAATGTGGTTTGTGTTTTGACATTGAAAAGAAATTGAATGAAAAAATATTGAAAAGAAAATTGAAAAATTGAAAAGAAAAAATAATATCTAATATTGATATTGAATATTGAATTTAATTAATATTTAATATTGAATTTTATATGAATTTCCAATCGAATAAGGCCTTTTTCAAGTTTCTAAGACAAAGCTTTCAATAAAAACCTTATATACACCCAGGGCATTATTTATACTCCTTGTCCTGAAGACTGTGGGGGGAGTGTCGTGCTCAAAGAAATAATTTCAAGATCTTTCAATTGCGTTGAACAAAATGGCAATCTCAAAGTTTTGACTGGATGTGTTTGGGGAAATGGTGGGCGTGGAAGGAATGTTAGTTGCCCTCCAATCACTTTCGACTATTAAAAGGGTCGACCAATCAAAGTCGACTATTTCGACTATTAACACTTTCTAAAAAAACCTTATACGCCCCCAGGACATAACTTACAACCCTTGCCCTGAGAGTTGTGGAGAGGTTTTCATCCTCAAAGACCTAGTTTCCAGAACTTCCAACTACGTTGAACAAAATTGCTATCTCAAAATTTTGATTGCATGTATTTGGGGAAAAAGTGAAAGTGAGAGAGGGGTTATTCTCCCTCCAATCACTCTCAAATATGAAAAAGGGCACTAGCCCTTTGAAGTTTCAACCTAATGAGCCTTTTTTAAGTTTCTACGACAACGCTTTCTATAAAAACCTTATATGCCCCCAAGCCATAACTTGCAACCCTTTCCCTGATGGTTGTGGGGGAGTGTCCTCCTCAAAAGCATAATTTCTATCTGGAAATCAAATACGCTGAACAAAATGGCTATCTTAAAATTTTGATTGGATGTGTTTGAGAAAATGGTGTGCGTAGAAGGGGTGTTAGCTTCCCTCCAATCACTTTCGACTATTGAAAAGGTCACTAGCCATTCCAATTTCCAATCGAATAAGCTTTTTTTGAAGTTTCTACGACAACTCCTTTGATACAAAGTGCCCTGGTATAGAAAAATAAATAATTCATTGTTCCAACATCGTTCTTTACTTAGGCAGCGCCATTGCGCTGCCTAGGAAAAGGGCCTTAGAGCTTTTTATTTCCAATCGAATGAGTTCTTATCAAAGTTTCAACAACAACTCCTTCTGTACGAAATGCCTTGGTCAGTGCATTGCACTGCATATGATATAGTCAACTGTAATGCATTTTCTATCAGAGCAATAAGTCATCCAGAGTAACCATTGCTATATTTGAAAACGCCAATTTCTTTTCCAAACTCTTTTTAGGGATTTCAACAAAGGTCGAAATGAAGATTCTAATACAATAGAAGAAATGATTCTATTAACTATTTTGGACATAATTTGAATAGTTTCGAACTTTTTATTTTATGTTCAAGCATTTTATGTTTTGATTTGGATAATCAAGTATGGATTTGTTGTCCTGTAAAATTTTTAGATTTAAACAGCAAAGCATTTATTTGTTTTATTTATTGTCTCCAGCCCGAAGTTTTAATGTTTCTTGCTACCCACTGTTTAAACTCATTTCAAATAACAGGGAATATTTGAGACTTTCTCTGAAAAAACTAGATGCCTCTTTGGGGAGCTGAATACTTAGTTTTATATACTTGCTTTTATTAATTTGAACTAGCCTAGTAGAAATAATGCTAGACTAATAGCCTATTAGTAAGAAGATAAGAATCAACTTCTCCAAAAGCCTAGAATACTGGTGGAAAGTGATCCTGGCTGCTTGTCTTTGCAGCTAGATTCAGATTTATTGTCTTATTAACATAGTTAAACATGTAGGGTAAGACACCTCTTTTTTGGGAAAGAGGAACTTTTCTTTGGCATTCTGGAAAAATAAAGATGGGTTTTTAGACCACCCAAATTTTACTACAAAATGATGCAATGTGAGGGCAGTAACAAAAGCCCCAAGTTCTTGCTGAAATTTTCACCTATAATTTATCAGCATAAATGAAATATATGGTCTCTGTTTGGACAAGCAATTGAAAAGAAAAAATTATATATACTATTTTTGATTTATAGAATAAAATTCAAGCAACAAAATTTAGATTTTTAGTATCAGAAGAAAATCAGCTTTCTGTTAATATGAGAATAAAACTGAAACACTGAAATTGTAAATAGGCTACATCAAAATAGGATAATTGGTATTTCCAAAAAGAGGTCCTTGTAGGTAAGTCAGTAAAGTTCTACAAAATCATATTATTGAGTTAGGAATAAAGTGAATACACCATTCTATGCCTTTTTTATGCTGATTACAAATATAATAATCATTTCTATTAGAAATGAATTTCAGCCCACCCTTGATAAACCTCACCCTGAATTGGCATATATAGGGGGGGGGCTGAAATTCATTTCAAATAGAAATGATTATTATATTCGTAATCAGCATAAAAAAAGGCATCAAATGGTGTATTCACTTTTGTCCTAACTCAATAATATGATTTTGTAGAACTTTACCGGTAAGTCAAGAAACTAATAATTTCAAGTGTTTGATCTTAAATAATTTTAATAATAGTCATATTGATGCATATCTTAGATTTTTAGCCATTTACTTACAGATACCACCAGATGGCTAATTTGACAGTGTATATAAATACAAATTTTTAAATTAGGCAACCAACCAACAAGTGTTTTAAGCATAGGAGTCCAGCTGGACATAAGGAAACATATTTAGAAGACAATTCTTACTCCATAACATGGAGAATAATCCTAGTTAACACATTTTGCAGGGGGAGAGCCTTTATCTTGTCCTTTTTCCTTGTTTTCCAGTTTTTTTAAGAAATTCATGAATTTCTTAGAACCTATATATTACCTTAATTACCTTAATTCGCACTTCGGAGCAAATTAAGGTCCATACTGGATCTGTTGTGCTCCTGGTCAATGATGGCAAAAATTCATCACTGTGTTAGGGCCCAGTGACACGCCATAGGAGAGGTTTGCTGGAGAGATGCAATTTAAGCCCACTCGGTAGCAGTGGCGACGAGGTTGGTATGGCCCGTAAAGACCATTCTCAGTGGTATAGAGCTGACACCACCACACAACAGCAACTTCGGATCGAGTATGCGAGATGGTTGGGTATGACAAGCGGCATCAGCCTCCTAGCAAGACACTCATTATGATAAAGTTGGCATCAGTCAGTAGTTGAGTGGGACGGTCAGTCCCACTCATATTTCCATGACTTGTTATTCCATTCCCTGTCAAGTCTGGATTTGAAGGACGCAACTGTAGGTGCAGTCGCCATTTCAGCTTGAAGGCTATTCCAATCGTTGACAACACGCTCGGAAAAGAAGTGTTGCCGCGTTCGTGTTTTAACAAAACGTTTTGACAGCTTATGTGAGTGTCCTCTTGTCTGGTGCTGACTTGAATGTTTGGTAAAGAGGGGGTTATTTGGTTGTGCATTATACTTGTAGGTCAGCATCATATCACCACGGTGGCATCTGAAGACGAGTGTTGGCAGCTGCATGCGTTCCAGTCTCTTGTTGTATGGGAGATCTCGTAGGCCAGCTTTGCATTTTGTGGCACGTCTCTGAACTCCTTCGATTAGACTGGTGTCATTCTTATAAGAAGGGGAGGTGAGACACGTACCAAAATCCAAAACGGGTCTAACTATAGCCTTATAGAGCCTTAGAAAGACTGTACGGGAGCAACTGGTTATGGTGCATTTGAGGAGACCAAGGCTTAAATTTGCTTTTGAAACTGCTTGTTGCCAGTGTCCATGGAACTTCAGTTGTTCATCTATCAGCACTCCTAGATCTCTTTCTTCAGTACTTGTCTTTAGTACTAAGCTAGCCAGTGAATTGGGATCGGACATGCTATACTGGTGACGGAGGTTGTTGCTTCCAAAGTGAAGGACACTGCACTTTGATGTGTTGAATTCAAGTAGCCAGTCTTGTGCCCACATTTGTATTTTATGAAGGTCACGCTGCAGACTTTGTTGGTTTGCAGGCCCAAACAGCTTGGAGTCATCGGCATAGAGAGTGATGTTGTTTTCTGTTCCATTCATCATATTGTTGATGTATATAAGGAATAGGGTAGGGCCCAAGACAGTACCTTGGGGGACTCCGCTTACAACATCACATGGTTCGGAGAAGACCTTGTTGCCATTATTTATGAAGAGTTGAACCTGCTGACTCCGACCAGTCAGAAAGTCCATGACCCAATTGACCACTTCCGAGTGGGTACCTGCTGCTGAAAGTTTTCACAGAATATATACCCCCACCCCCCTAATGTGCAAATATATACCTAGAATTGCATCCTCAATCTAAATATAACATCCATTTACATCACAAATGAACTTTACTCCCATATTAGCCATGTGGTGGATGTCCATTTACTTATACATACAATGCTTCTCAATTTATATAATTTTGCCCATTGGATACTGGTTTTTTAGCCTACTTCTTATTTTTTTATTTTTTTTTTATCATGATATTATCAGTTTGTTGTAGAAATTACCTTAGGAAGGGCTTTGGAGTATTGCATTGAATCTTACTGTGCTTGTTGTGACTGATGTTGAACTTGCCAAAAAGCAATATTTTCATGCTACTACTGCTGCTTCTACATCTAATACTACTATTACTCCTACTAAAACTAATAGTATTAAGGTGAAAATTTCAGGGAATTCTGAGAGTATGTTGGTCTAAAGTCCTCTAAACCATTACACACTTCTAAGGTGAATTGCTACCTTAATTTGTTTCACCAAAACAACAGGCTAAATATTTTCAATAGGTGAACAAATTGTTTGGGAATGCACCTGTAGCCAAGTTAGGGTATGAGAATGTGTGTTAATGTCCCTACTTATTGGATGAAAGGTGAATTTTCAACATTTTTGAAAACCTTGTAACTTTTAACTTTGACCAATTACTAACATAAATATTAGTTTTTTATTTGTAATCAACAATTGTAACCAATTTAAACCAACAAATGGTTTGCTTAGATAAAAATTAAATTTGCATAGGCCACATAAACATATAGCCTAGGCTATAGGAATAAATTACAGCTATTAAAGAATGGTTGGTTTAGAAAAAACACACATTTTTGTTATTCTTTAAAACTAGCATGTACAATTTTCACTAGCCTTTATTCAAAGCCAGTTTTACCTTATTGTTTTTTTTTCTTTTATTGCTTTCTTATCATGTCTCCTTATTAGGTGGAATGGTCATAATTTACACCTTTTTTTGCAACTGGCACTTTGCCATTAAGAAATGTTTTGTTGCAAAAAAAACATATTAGATTGCATCAAGTCTATGCACTACACATGACACATTTCAACAAAGAGGCTTTCTCATATAACAGTGTTCAATAATAATGAAATATATCATCAAGGCTATATGGGATCATTGGGGTGATTGTCATAGGGTAAAATTCTAGTTTAGCTACTTTGTGCTATCTTGGAAAGGGATTAGGCTAGGAAATGAAAGTTTCAGGGATGCATGTATAGACTAAAGTATGTCCCATGAAGGTATTTTGAAGTAACTACCTCCACTCTTTCTCCTTCTAGAGTGCCCTGACCTTTGATGATCTTTAAAAATCTTGATGTTTTAAAATTGAAACCTTGTAAAATAGATCTTCTACTTAAATAAAGCACAACAAAACTGTTCTCAGCTTCACAACTTTGCTCAATTAGGGATGTAACTTGCTATAGGACAAGGAAGAAGGGCAAACAGCCCCTCCTAGACCTCAGTTTGACCCCCTCCCCCTCAGACCCCAGCTGAAATTTAGTTTCTTTCAAAACTAAGATAAACTTGCATAATTCAAGCATCAACAGAAACAGTTTGGGTTTTTTAGTATATATTTACCTTTATAGTATTATAAAGTACCTTTATAGTACTTTGACAGGTCTACCTTTAACAAGAATTGCATTTTCAGAACTAAAACCAGAGAAAACAAAACTGATAACTGAAAATTAAGGTAAAATGTTGTTTTGTCAAAATTTCAATAGGTAGACCTGTCAAGTAAGCAAATTTCTAAGACTTATAAATCAGAATAGGGTTAACCCTAGAAAGGTAAGCTTCCCAAAAAGTTACGTAGATGGTAAGCTTTCGTAAAAATTACTACTTGCAGAAACATTTACTTTTAAAACTCATCACTTAAGTATATTTTAAAAGTAAGTGGGAATTATTAAAAACAGATCTTCGGATAATATTTTACACAGCACAAAAGGTTACTTTCATTTCTAGGACTCACATGGTATGCATGACTTTGCACGGTGTTCACTGCAGAATGGCTTTTTGCAGTGGTTGCAAAAATTGGTAGTCATTCGGTGAATGCACGCTGGGCAAAGGCTGCAGGTCGTTCTTCTCCCTTCCACAGACGTTCCTTAATATATTTCACCTATCACCTCCATTGTTTGACTGATATCGAGTCTGATCGAGTGCTGCAAAGTGGGGGTTTCTAAGCAAGTGGTCATATGCGGCTGGGTCATCTCTTTGAACAGAACATTCATGAACTCCTTTCATGAAAGTGGTCTTCCACCAGATTTGTAGATATTGAAGGAGTAGATGACATAACTGTTGATACACGCGATGTTGATCAGCCCATAAAACATGCACATGGGCCACCTGTTGGTCTTCCGAGCTGCTGACATTGAACTACACATTTGGTCAAATGTGTCTACACTGCCTTTGGTGTTATTGTACTACTCAATGATTTCAGGCTTCTTGCTTGGATACGTGATACTGGTACCCTCATGGCAAGTTGACAGAAGCAGGACCATTTTTGATGGTTTAGGAAGATAAGACACTAGAGTCAGCTCCCGATCAAAACAGAACATTGAGGTTCTTGTGATTCTCCCTTTGCTTACAAGCAGCTCTTCCGGAATTTCTCTCTTGTTTTTTCGTACTGTACCAACTGTAGTCAGTCGATACAGTTCTTTCAGTAGTTCTGCTGCAAACGGAATCAATGTAAACCAGTT
Organism: Artemia sp. Qi Xiang Cuo; assembly: GCF_049724085.1. Classification (NCBI taxonomy): domain Eukaryota; kingdom Metazoa; phylum Arthropoda; class Branchiopoda; order Anostraca; family Artemiidae; genus Artemia; species Artemia sp. Qi Xiang Cuo. The sequence goes on from NC_142808.1 coordinate 58,279,915, forward strand.
GTCAGTCGTGACATTTCTATTTGTCCCCCAGATCGATGTTTTGAGCTCTCGCACATAGTATGGTCCTAGTGGAAATCCGTCAGTCCTTATCGCCTTTCCCAAATATGGCATTGCTGTCACCATTGACTATGTTTCAACGACACACATCATGACAATCTTAAGTCCGTACTTGCTAGGTTTGTTGGGAATATACATTCTAAAAGGACAGCGTCCACGGAATCCTAAAAGTTGCTTGTCAATAGTGACGTTGATTCCTGGGCAAAAATGTTCTTTGCAGCTCTGTATGATCAATTCCCACGTTTCCCTTATAGGTGCAAACGGATCATGTTTTCTTTGTTCTTCCCAACTATTTTTGTCATCGAACGGCAAACAATTGACCAAGAATCTGAAGCGCTGATGGCTCATGGTGGCGTGGTATGCAGAGCCACTCAATTGGGTGTCAAACAGCTCCTCGGTCAAAAGATGCCCATCTTTGAGTGAGCCTGAGAGAATGAGGATACCAACTAGGGCCCTAACTTCTATCTCAGTCATTGCAGCAGTGGTTGCACTTTGCTGTGAATACAAGTCTTTCTTCCTCTCTATTTCCTTGTTTGTATGTTTCGTTATTTTCTTGAAGACAGCGTTTGAAAAAAACAGGTGAAATGCTGACAGTTCACTTTTGGCCGCCTTTGCATCACCACTTACAGGACCAGCTACACCTCTAACAATGTTTCTTGCCTTTGCCTTTTTAGGTCTGGACAGCAGGACAGCCGACCATCGATGACCATTCTTTCCTTTCAAAGATTTTTTCCTTGGAATGACAATATGTTTGTCCCCTGGCAGCTGAGAGGATAGAGGAGGGTCGTCATTGGTCTCATTTGACGATTCAGGAGATGTAGGACCTTCAGCAACGGTTTTTTTACGCTTCGAATACGGCTGGCTTAAACTCACTGTAGTAGAAAGATTTTCATCAGGGCTGCTATATTCGTTCTCGTCTGGAGGAAAATCATCGGAATCATCGGAAAATCATCTCGTCTGGAGTCATCATCGGAATCTTCGCTATTAGAAATGTCAAGGATTTCCTGGTCCTCCTCATCGTCTGTACAAGCATCCTCTGCTGCTTCACCATCTTCTGATTCAAGCAGACGCAGGATTTCCGCATATGAAAGCCGTCGCAAAGTCATTCTGCAAAAAGAAAAATTTTTGCTGCTCATTTGTTAAATCAGAAAATAGCCAAATTCAGCATTTTCATGTGCTATTTCCTCACGAAATTTGCTACAAAGCTTGTCACCAATTTTAAAAAACTGATATAACCTCATTGTCCAAAGAAGCTTACTAATTACCAAGTTTTGATCAAAAAATCCCTTTTCCTGAAATAGGTGAAAAAGTTACGTAGATGGTAAGCTTTTGTAAATTTTACTACTCACCCTTAATATCTCCCCAACCAGTTCAGATAATAAAACCTTGGTGACGGCACAAGAACTGGCTAGTCATAATATTAGCATATCGGGGAGGTCGGTTTGCGCAATGGATCCGTTTCCATGGCAACCGCAAAAAAGTGTTTTTGCGTCGTGAAATTTACGAAAGCTTACCCTTCTAGGGTTAACATGGAACTTTGACAATACCTTCCTTGAGTATGTTTTTGGCCCTAGAATCATTACTGAAAATTTCCTTTTTCTAACCTAACCCCTTTCCCATATAGCAAAAAATAGCTAAACTAGGATTTTACTGGTCATAGTAAGGAACCAAATGGTGCTCTAGTCTGGTACTAAGAGGTTTCCTTAAGAATAGCTAAAACTGTAGGCTGGTAACAAACACTAAAAAATATTTAGCCTACCTATTATTGATAAAGCCTCCTTTGCTCCTGTTCCCCTCTCCCTTATTATGAGGTATAACTAAGAATCTGCCATGTAACTTAAAATCCAATCCTAATTTGATGTACCACAGTCACCTAATGCACCTGCGTGGATTTACTATGATAATATTTCCTAAATAGCGTATGTCAGTAAATAAATATTGTAGTTTCTAAATTTTAAAACATGCAACCACAATGTGTAAGCAGTGTGTGTCAATTCACAAAAGTTTTTCTTCAGGAAGATTTTGCTTTCAATGAAAGTACAAAGCAAAGTTATTATTTCATTAAAATTACCATAAAAAGTACATTCAAAATCTAAGATGGGGTGGAGGCAATAACCCTTTATCCTCCTCCCATCAATGTACCCATATGTAATATTTATTTCTTGTAAGGTATGTTTCATGTTATTATTATTTTTTTACTCAGTTTTATTTGTTTGATAAAACCACATACAATTGCATTGAGTGTTAGATTCCTGTTTTTTATGATTAGGTCATTTGGTTTTAGGTATAAATAAAAATATTGAAAAATTAGCCATAAACCCTTCTATAATGGGTAATATTTTGTGCAACTAATACAGGCCCAGCATAAAAAGACATATGGTACATCTTGCAACTTTGGTTCCAATATGTATGGTTATGTCTCATTTTTCTCCTACATTTGTGTGCTGCAACTGCAATATTAGTAACCATTATATAACCATAGTATTGATTAGATGATTTGTTTTTAGGGGGTTCACTTATTAAACCCCAGACACAAGACAAGTTTTTGGGGGTGGGTGGTCAATTATTAACAGAAGCTAATCAGAGGCAGGGATGGGGTCAGAGGCTAATCATTTGTTTTTGAGGATTTTTATCAGGTGAATATTTAAATTCTATTTGCATCTACTTTTAGATCAATTGTCACTAAATCAGGTAGGAACAGCGAATTATGGACTTTGGAAAATACATAATTTTTATGACCAAAATAGCAAAGGCCTTGAATAATTACTAGAATTAGTCCTATTTTGACATTAGTAAATAAAGTGACAACATATTAGCCAAAAGGATGAATAAATTTTCTACACTCAAGGACATTCTTATGCTACATCTTTAGATCATCTACAGAATAGTAATTTTTATCATCTTGGTGAAGTAAGCAATAAATTATTTTTTAAGCTTTATTGAATTTTTTTATTTTTCTTAATCATTAAAACCATCAACAAGCCTTTCATCAAAGTAATTTTCAAAACACTTGACTTCAGACAAGATTTGCAGCTAAACTGTCACGCATCTTCCTTGATCCTAGTTTGGGCTTTGAATATGATGAAGAAAGTTTTGCTTTTTCAAGGTAATAAAAGCCTCAATTCTGCAATTTTATCATTTATGCATTACTCCAACAAAACTCAAGGCACCAAAAAAAGACATTAAAAAAAAAAAAATCAAAAAGTTGTGAAAAAGTGGAACAAAATAACGGTTTGGAAATATATCACAGTGAATGTATAACAATCTGCATGTTTTGTGGAAAGAATTTAAAATTGAAGTGCCTTTTCCAATTGTTCTTAATAGTATTATATGTTTTATAGCTGACATTAACTTATTTCAGAGATAATATTATGGATGTCCCTCAAATTCCAAACATGGCTGTGCCTGTCACCATTTCTGAGACTTCTGTTGTTAAAAATGGTAAGTTATCCAATAAAATTGTTGTAAAAAAAACTGCTTTTCTAGAGTAAATAATTGCTTCTTTTTCTTCTTGCTTCTAAAGTTCTTCATAGTGAAAATAACAAAAAAGAAATAACATGCAACTGCATAAAAGCTAGGCAAAGAATGGCTATTTTGCTACACAAAAGTCTAGTTTATTAGCTATATTTTTTCAGTTTGGGGAGACAACAAGTCTTCAAGTTGAAAAATTGTCTCTTACTATTTTCTGTTTGCAGGCACAAACCATAAGAAAAATTAGAAAGCAATAAAAAAAAGCATTCCTACTGAAAGTGTCTATTCTGTGAGGCAGCCACAATAATTATCTGTTGATTATAAGGACTAGTTTTATAATTATTATCTATAATAATTTATTATATATTAATTATAGGGACTGGTTTCTGTCTCTTATAATAAGTAATATTTTTTTAACAAAATCACCTACAATCTTTTTCATAACATTACTTGATGTTTGTTTGTTTCCTGTGATTATCTTTTTGTGATTTGTAAATAAATCAAGAAAAAGAAAAGGCGTTTATGATAAGGAATATGTTGGTGATTGAAGAGGTACAGCAAACTATCTTCTTTTTTCAGTTACCACTGAGCACCGATATTGGTAAATAACCACCAAGCTGTTAGTTTTTTATCTTGTGACATTTATTATTGTCTTGTTGTCTTTGTCTTGCCATTTTTATCTTTATTATTTCCTTGGCAAAAAACACATAATTTCATCAGGTTTTATCAACTTTTCCAAATTCTGTCAAGTTTCCCAGTTTTCTTAAACTTGCTTTCAAGAGGTTCTTAGGTGTTGCTAGTTTTATATATTGCAGTCAATAGATTTCGAGTTTTCCAGTTTAGACAATTTTCCCTTTCCTACCCTCCACATATTCTTTTATGTTCCAAATACTGTTTTGTTTTTCATAAATACGTAGTATTTTTTCAGTATAGCTAATTGTGAATATCTAATAGATTACCTACCAAAGATACTCCAAGTTTTATTTTCCAGGAAAAATTGTCTTAATGTTTTTTTAAATAATATTTTCATCACATGGATTTGTTGTTGATTTTAATCAACACCAAATCCAATCAGCAACCAATACTTGTTCTTAGATTTAAGCCTAAGCCCTATTGAATCTAATGATATTTTGACCACAAGTAATCTGATTTTTGTGTTTGTTCTTTCTTAAAGTAGCAAGCTTTCCTTCTAGGCAATATTTGCTGTCTATTGAGAGCCTTGTAAAAAGTGAGATTTTTTCCAGGGGGAGGGGTTGGGTAGAAAAAATGATTCATATAATTGGTGGATTATCTTTCGTTTATTTCATTAGAATTGGAAGGGAAAATATATCAATTATCAGCTATAGCATTTCAATGTTTCTGTCAAACAGGAAGTAAGGTATCTATTTTCTCTTGTATATATGGATATGTTTTCCAAAATCATTTTACCAATATAAAATATGAAACAAAATGAATGAAAGATGCAAAACTAGAATTAATTGAATAATTTTGTTGTTTGATACTAAAAGAAACTGGGACTAGCATTCAAAGAAAAAAACAGCATTGCCACCAATCATTTAGTGGCTTTTTTTATACTAGATGATTAGCCAGCTCATTAGCCTATCAACCACATAACTTGTGGAAGAATTTTCAGAAACATTTATCAACTCTAAATCTAAATATTTTGTGTTGGCCATTTGCCAAAGATAGTTCGATTTCTGTTCTTATAAGGGTCATTATTCGTTTTCGTGGCAGTTGTGTTGAAGAGGGGGATGTAGTTGGGCTTGTTTTGTAAGCTTTTCTGTTGAATGTGTTTGATGTCTCTTTTATTTATTCTTTCTTTCAGAAGTTGAAGAGGTTTTACCAAGTGACCATGAGGAGCTTTTTGACTTTTCAACACAATACTTTTGTCGTAAGTATTGTAGTGTAAATATTTTGTACTTGTAGATGATTTTATACAGTCACTCCAATTGTTTTATCTCCATTTTTGTAAATCCAGCAGAAAATATATTGTTGTTATTATTTTATAAATCTTTAAATAGCATTATTGAACGTTTATAGTAAGACTCAGTTTGCCTTCTGAATTTTTGGAAAACTCATCATAAAAAAATTAAGTGTTAAACACAAAACAATTCAGTCAGTGTCAAATATTCCCTTAAAATAGACCTTTACTTTAAAAGCAAAGATAGAATTGTTACGTAAATCAGCGCTGTATTTATGGTATTTGCAAATATTTAAAGTGATTATGCTACCATATGTAGAAATTTCCATAAACAACTCTAGAAGAAGACAGTTTAAACAAAAGTCAAATAAACAAAAGTCAAATAAACAAAAGTTTAAATGGGGAGATATTCACTTACAAAAGAATGTCCAGCATTTATAGGAGTAAGTTAGAGAGGAAGAGAATCTTCTTGAGGAAGAAGTGAAAACTATTATTCCGTTTTGTCCAAAATAGCCTGATTAGTAAAAAAAATAAAACCACTTAAAGGAATGACATGCACATGAGCTCTGAGATTTTTCTTATCGTAGTATTTTCAGTAGAAAAAAAATTTAAGATATTTTATAATATAAAATAATGGAACATGAACTTTTTCTACACACAAGCCACTCTCCTTCAGCGCAGTAAGGGCAATGGCAAAACAAGGGGGCGCAGACCATGTAGGGTGGCACTCTCCAGGTGTTGGCACCAGGAGAAGAAAGTGGAAGGTCACTTCTGAAGTATATTATATATGAAGGGTATTTTTCCATTGTTAGTCTTAGCTACTAAAGCTGAAAGCTTTTGTACGAGTTAGCTAAATACTCTGGAAGGATTTTAAACTTACAAACACATATTCAAAGCTTTTTATTGCATACTTAACAACGTTCCGCGATTCAAATCCCGCACTCTATCTAAAGCCCCAATTTAATCTGTGGATAAAATGCTAATTTGTGAAATTGGGTTTCTTTTTATCTAATTACCTCGCTTTAATTTGTTTAGTTTTCATATTATATGTTATTTTTCACATTTATTGTCTGTTGTTTTTTTTTATATCTGGGGGGCTGATTAATTATTTAGAATATTTTATAATACTTTGCTTATTTTCTATCTCTTTATTTTTGTTATAGAAGCTGAATATGCTTCGCCAAATGTTGTCGAAACGATCAGAGAAACTCCTAATTCTACTTTATCACCTGAGCAGCAACAGCTACCTTTAAGTGTTGCATCTAGAATATCCAATTTAACATCTGTGTTGGACTCCCAGGATCTGGATTGTAATGATGAAGGTATATTTGAAAATAATAGCGTTGTAATATTAGTTTGAAAAAGGAAATACCCCATTTCACGCATTCCCCAACCTAAGTAAATGCACTCATTTTCCTTTATCCGACTCTACTCCATTGGACTATTGATCTACTACATGCCATATTGGTCCCTCCAATGCCAAATTTCAAAAGAGAAGAAGATACCTGTAGCAGCTAAGGTCACTGACAGAGAATACTCCTCTGAAACTACGGTCTCACATGCTGTGAGTCACAAACCTGGAGCTCCATAAAGTTAAGCAGTCTTATTCGCATAATTTTCTAAAATAGTCAGGTTTAAGGTATGGAAAGGTCATCATTTATTAAACTCAGAAAGGAGTCTGCTTCTGACGGTAACATCGCTTTTCACACCACTGACTGTTGGGTATCGGAAGGGCAATCAAAGAAAGGGGTACAATGTATACAAGATAAGCATATAATATTTCATAGTACTATGGTAGATGGCTCCGCTGATTAGATAACCTAAAGAATATCACTGGGATTTGGGAATACTGTTTTTTAACTAAACTGTTTAATTATAATCAGCAAACATAAAACTTTAAAAAATTAAATTTTAGCAGATGTATGTCCCGGAAGAAACTAAAAGTGATTTTGTAAAGCAAAAAAAAAAAGTAAAATAAAAAGTGAACTGAAATAATTTTTTTTTATGTTGTGAGGATTTCATATTTATTGGTAAATTATTGAGAATTTTAAGCATTTTATTAACCTCCAAGATTGGAGAGTATAAATAAATATAAAATGAACAAACTGCCCATATAAACATTAAACAACAAATTAATATGAATACAGGCCAATATACACAAACCAAAATAATACTAATAATTCTTAATAACACTTTATTGATAACGTCGTAAATTTTAACATAAACAAGCAGCAAGTCTAAAAAAATGGAATTTTTGGAATTTATAAAAATAATATCAACTAGCTAAACAAAATATCTGAACAATTAGAAAAAGTAAAATATGGTAACCGTACTAAATTTAGACCAACTTGAGGTAGAGCTACAGAATTAAAAACATGAATTAATGGCTTTCTAGTCAAAACATCCTGGAGAGAAATTACCCTTCCAAAACCTGTAGAGATGCAAGAAAGGATGAATTTTATTATATTTGTTGGACAAAGGGATAGCAAAAGACCATAAGAAATATCTAAACAAAGAAAATAGCATTACATAAATTTTTCTTAATGTGTGACATCACCTTTTTTCATGTTTTTAAAGCGTTTAAATAGTATTACCAAAAGTATTTGGCAGGCTAAGTTTGCATTTCTAATAATACGGTAGCACATAAAAATAACTCAGCAAAACAATAATATTTTATTGTTTAAACATTCTTTTGAGAATTCTAAAATAAAAGATCCTGAAGCCGATCAAAAATGATGTCAGATTTAAATGAAAATTATGTCATTAAAGTTTGCATCTCTCCTCCTTCTTGAAATTTCTGCATTGGTTGTGTTAATTGTAGCCCGTAGGTTATTAAACTTTGTTCTCTCTGCAAGTTTTGTTTATTAAAGTCGACAGTCATGATTTCATTTGATAGTTGAGTCAGTTTTAACCATTCATCCAAGCACATTTTTGAAATTTACTTTGAATTTGTCATAGTGAAAAAAACAAAGACATTAAATATAATTAGACATTATAATTAAATTAGGCATTAGATATAATTGGACATTAAATAAAACAAATTGAAGACTATTTAAAGCCCACCTCTTTGCGCCCTCCCAGGACGTTCCCATTTCCCTTGAATATTTCTTTATGAGGTCCTCTCACCCCAACCGTGGACGACCTGCTTTCCGTTTAACCCTAGACGGTTGGCCGAAAAGGACAATCTTTGGCAATCTGTCATCCTCCATTCTCAGAACGTGCTCTGGTCAACTCAACCTTTTTCTCAGTTATAGCCCTAGAAAGTAGTATTGAACACCACTTTTCGTACAGCCTAACGTTTGAAATATAATCAGTCGGTCGGGTACCCAAAACAATCCGTAGGCAATTTCTTCTGATTCATTCTTATTCAGAGTTTCAATTTCTTCCTATTCATGTTGATCATATTTTAATTCATTTTGCTGACACTTTCATTTAGGATGTTTAAATCATCAGCATAATCTAAGTCCAGAGGTTTCACTTCCCGTTTGGATCCCGTGTTCTCCCATTTAGTCCAGTAAATCTACGGAAAAAATCGACGATCTGGGACAAAATTGCAATAAAAATGATTTTTGCACCATATTGTAGAGAAAAAAAAGTCTGTACAACATACCAAAAGTCACGAGGAATCCCCTTGGCGGAACAAGGTGAAAAAGGGGGGGAAAGGGAAAAATCCGGGGGAAAACTCGAAAATCTACGACCGGTAGTTTTTGATGCTAGGAATGGCGTTCCTGATGCCCTTGGGTCCAAAAAGTTCGAATACACCACCCCCCCCCCCATCTTTTTTGGCATTCGTCTGAAATTTTGAAAAAGCTGCCGAAATTTAGCAGAACTCTTGATTTCTGCAGAAAATTGGGCATAAATCAGGCAGCGATTCGGTAAAATTTACAACGATTGCCTCCCCCCCCCCTTCAATAAAATGAGCCTCGGGACGCCTATGACTCATGGCATAAAAATTCCAGGGATGACTTCTAAAACATTCATCTAGTTCATTGGCGATAATGTCGACCGCGACATTTGCACTATCGACGGAAAAGGTACTTTCCATGGGATGGGCATGCTAGCTGCTGCCACACGAAGGACACCCAAATTTCCAATTATAATCCCAAGAGCAGTTGTAAACCTTGAAGTACTCCAGCAGGTTGGACAAGTGCCTTTCTTCTTTTACAACAGAAGCCAACAGGAGAACAGTCTTTTGTACAAACCCATCCCGACCATCACCTCCGACGACGAGATTGATGTCATTGACCTACTATAGCATGCAAGCCGGATGCATGAAACGAAATGTGCCCGATGGAGTGGATTTATGCAAGCAATTAACCTTGGGTCATACACAGACGCTTCGTCGATTGTTTTTCTGCCTATTATCGACTATAATCCCTCCTATCTTTCTTGTGTATACACGATCTCACGTTTTATTTTCGATAAAGCACGCCAGCACGGAATGGTACCAGTTGTGACTTTCGGCCAACCTTTATACATGAAAGTGGTGAGCATCACCAATGCTGAGCCTGCTGATAGTCATCTCAAGGCAGTAGTTCCAGTGAACGTTGATCTCCATTGCCGTGTGAGCTTTCTAGGAGCGATCGGGTACTTGATGACGGAAATAGAGAAAAAGAAATGCTCTAATGCCTATATGCCGGTAACACCATGAAGCATATCTTTAGCGGTAAGGCTATTTCAAGAGCCATGAGAGCGCGCTAGCTTATAGTTTCAGCATTGCAGATTACTCCTTTGCAAATCGAATGGTTTTGACTGCAAAGATGACATACATGCGAGTCATCAAGACTTTGCAGAAGCTTTCGCAATATGTATAGCTGGAAGTAACTGAATGCAGCAGTAACCCTTGAAGACGCATCAAACGCAGACGTAGTGGGTAGAATCCAAACGCGAATGATGGAGTTTCAAGACATGCTGCAGAACAACAAAACTGCAAAAATATGGCTTCAGTATTCAGAAATTTTTGGATTGCTTAAGAAGTCCATCAGGGAAGAACGGACCGGAAAGTGGGTGCAGCATCTTAAATCACTCTCTGAGATGCTCCGTTATTTTGTAGCTGCAGGCCACAACCTGTATACGAAATCGGTGAGAATATTTCTTCAGAAAATGGAAGAGCTGAAAGAAAGTAACCAGAAACTGTATAAAGACGTCGCGGATGAGACGTTTGTCATTCGAAAAAGCGATAGATTTTGGGCTTGGCTCTCTCCAGACTTAGTAACTGAGCAAGTACTGATAAGGTCACTGAAAACAAGCATCGAACTCACGAGAGGAAATGGAATGAGTGAGACGCGAAGGTTGATCTGGACAATTTCAATGCCAGTGGGAGCTGAAATTAATGAGCTTATGCAGTTACTCACCGGCGTTGAGTACGTGTCATCTGACCAGCTCGGATAGAAAGAGACAGAAAGGACGTAAAGGCTTTAGTAGCTTTTTTGCACCGTCCTGTCCCTGCAACAACTCCACTCAATTGCGCAATTTATTTATATTTATTTATTTTATTTATAACCCACTGTACAATAAATGTAAAATAGTGGAGTAATAGAAACACAAAAAAAAAAGAAAAAGAACAGCGACAATCTAACCACAAATATAAACACTAATAAAAAAAACGGATAAGACTGTGATGTGGGCCCAACCGAAAACTAGCATCCTGACTGATCTTCGCTTGCACCATTTCAAGCGAGGACAGAATTTCTGTTGCACCATAACGACCAACAAGGCGCCTATTGCGCACAACAAGCGGCAAATATAATAGGAACTTACAATATCTAAAATAATTAACCTTCATTTGTTTCAGATCATGCTTAGTAAAAAGCGGATACAGCCCAGAAGCGGATAAAATCGCATGGTCACAGAAACTACAGTAGAGTTTAGCAAGACCATGCCTATTAAAACGTCCACGGTTTGCAACAATTTTCCCATAACCAGCTTTAAGCTTATCCTTCGAATCACAAAGAAATTTACGTCGGATACTTCCTACGGATTCACAAATGGAAATACCAAGCCATTTAATAACAGGGACCCTAGGTACCGTAAAGGTATTGCAAGCAAGGGGAGTAGCAGGGGGATTAACAGCGTTAAAGAGTAAATATTCACATTTCAAAGTATTTAATGATAGGCCTATTTCACTAAGGATAGGTCCCACCATGCTAACATTCCATTCAAGCCTCCTTTTGGAACGACTAATCAGGAGGAGGTCATCAGCATATGCTAAATAAGACACTTCCGAAAAACCAAAAAAACAACTGGAGGGAATCTTATTAATCACACTCGAAATACAAGCATTAAAAATATAAGGCAAAAGAACTCCTCCTTGCCTAACCCCGCTTTTAACAGGAATATTTCCAAAAACACATCCATTCGATTTCAATCTAACATATGAATTCGAATACCAAAAACGTAGCAGAGAAATAATCGATGGGTTTATACCAAGCTGATGTAAAGAATAAAAAGCCTGAGGGTGCACAACACTGTCGAAAGCTTTAGATATGTCTAAAGCACACACATGTAATGATTGACCTTTCGTTTGTGCATCCTTAAAAAGGAGAGCAAGCACCCGATGTGCATAATGACAAGAAATCCCCTTTCTAAATCCAAACTGATTAGCATCATAATTCACAAAATCAATAATATAAGGAAGAAGCACATATTCAAAAAGTTTGCTAATATTGCAGGCGACAGTAATAGGCCTATAAGAATCACATTTATTTACGTCATTTCCTCTCTTTACAATTGAGGTAACAGTACCACATAGGAAACTATCAGGCACTAAAGAACAACAAAGACACATTTGAAAAAGTAGCTGCAAATGTTTTACTAGTTCCCGAGAATCTTTCCGTAAATAAAAAACGCTTATACCATCAATATCAATAGACTGAGACTTCAGCCGCCTGATCGATTCAGTAATTATATCAGCTGACACAGGAAGGACGTGCTTTTGTTGCATTTTTTCGGGAAGGCACTTAGCAAGTAGTTGGGAATATCGGCTATGTACAGCGAAATTAACACGGGAAAAAATATTAGAATAATGTTGGATCCAAGCTGATTGCGGAATATTATCACTCTTATAATCAGTAAACTTAGAAGAATTCGTCACAAATTTCCACTCTTTCGAACTGTTTGGAAAATTAAGTCCAGCTTCACGAACGGACCGCAGTTGTCTTTTATAAGCCGTTTTCGTTTTACGTTTAATATCAAAAACAGTACCACGAGAGGGACGCCCACAAGCAATCCAAATACGTAACCATAGCTTGGCCTGATTTTTCACTTTTTTTAAAAGAGGGTCATAATTCCAAACAAACTTTCGCGTGTTGGACCGAATACATTCAATTGGTACAGCTACTTGTTCGGTTTTTTTCAAACATAAAAGGATTTGATGATAATACGTATTCAATTGCAAACGAGCACTAGGTGAGCTAACTCCACAACAGAGGAGGTTATAAGGCACATTAATGGTACTCAGCAGGCTTGCAAGCGTGGCCACATATAAAGGCCAATCACAACGATTCCAATTTCGCCGTTGAAACCACTTTTTTTCTACGGATTGGGGAGCATTTATTACTAGTTTAGATGTGACTGACACACACAGAGATATGGGTATGTGATCATAATCTCTTTCATCTTCATCAACATGGACAGTTGAAGTTGTAACACCAGCAGAGCATACACAGTGGTCAAGGTTAGACCGGGAGCCGCTGGCAGGTATGTAAGTAAATGGAAGATCTTTTGTCAGAATCCGGAAACTAGGGGGGAGGCACTCGAGTAGTGAATCGGATCGGGGGGAGGATATTGTCATATCACAGTTCATGTCACCCATTAGTAGCCAATCATAACCAAGTTTCTCAATACCCGATACCAAATTTTTCAGTTTTTTGCACGCTTTAACAAAATGGGTGAATGACGCAAGATTTTTCTTATTATGCGGCAAATAAACATTGACTAGTACAAGATCACCAATCCTGACGGCTAAATAAATATCATCAGATCCGTAACACTGAGGGGAAAGGGAAGAGAGTTTCCGATTCAGCACGCAAGCCAACCCACCGGAGGGACGACCACGAGTTCTTCGGGCATTTGTAGAAAAAACAATGTGGCCGGGGCTACGTCGAAGGAAATTTACGCTCACAGCCGGCAATAAATTGTTCTTGAAAAAGGACTACATCAAATGTATCCAGAAGATTATCAATACAAATGCCCTTATCTGTGGTCCCATTAATATTAAAAGAACAAATAGAGATAGGCAAAGATATCATTTGGTATTACCTTTGGTGGCAATAGCACGCAACTTGGGACATCGCAAACTATATGACACATGGTCTCCACCACAGTTAGTGCATTTAGGGGACAACTGACAGGGAGAGTCCTTTGATGATTCGTGGGGATCGGAGCATCGGGAGCATTTCACGACTGGGCTTCTGCAATTGGCAACTACATGGTCAGGAGAACGGCATCTATGGCAACAACGCGGGATCTGAAAATACTCAAAAACGTGCAAAATTTCATAGTAAACTTTCAATCCAGTTTTAATGGCATTGATCTTAGTTGCAACATCTACAAACGAAATTCTGAGTGAATGGGAAGTTCCAAGCCTTGTTAAATCAGAGACTCCAGGGTATTCAGTAAGGCGAGAGATATTATAATCAGTGCCTATACCCTTTAATAGACCAAAATATTTCTTTTCGATAAGTTTGGCTTTAGAGTTCGCTAAAACTGAGGGCACAGCCTTGCAAAAATCATTCACGGCCACATTATCAATTCTTACAACAAGTTTATCGTTAGACGACCGTATGCTGCTAATTGCCTCATGACCGGAGATCTTGTCAATTACCTCTCGACGTTTTGCTTGGTTATTCAAAACCTTAGGCACATTTGAGATAACAACTGTGGCTAGATTATCATTCGCGGGGACAGTAGGTAATGCCGGGAAATTCATATCATAATTTGTGAGCTTAGAATCAATAACTTCTAGACTTCGGCCAATATTATTAATCTTGGTAGCTAAGCGTGAATATGCTACAGCCGGTATGGTAGGAACTTCGGTTGGAAGTCGAATCACATAAATAGGAATAGTTATGTTCTCAGAATCACATTTCCGGATTAAATCAATCATATCTCTGATATTGTTTGTAATTGCTTTATTGCCAACGCGCTTAGGACAACAGTCATCTGGAACTGTAGCTGAATAAAGTTCAATCTTTGCAGTTGAAACGGCCGAATTCCCGAAAAAATCAACCCCATGACTCACAATAAAATCGTCGTCAATTCCCGCTTCGAAATTCACTTGGATAAAGTTCAAAACAGGCGAATAAACATACCTGTCATTATCGCTTGCAGCACTCATAGTCCGCTTTAAACCGGTTTATCTAAGCAGGCAATTCACATCACGTCTCGTCTTGGCAAGAGCTAAATGAATACTGAGCAATATATCAAATGGTATGACAACAGCAAGGGATTTCAACGCGGATGCAGCAAAGGCTATAGGAAAAGAAATTCTGAAGTCAATGGACGACACCGATGCCGATCGCTACATCTTCAAGCGCAAAAGCAAAGTCATTACGATTGCCTATCAAGGCAACATTTCCGAAGCTGACGGCGAAGACATGCTAATTGACGCAAGTCTTCTGTTCTGACGTCTTGCAGCAGCGGGAACTACAGCAGGAGGGGATATGGAAGAAACTCTTATTCGACTATCTTACTGCCCTTTTTAATCGTCAAGCCTGCCGCGACAGCCAGATAAAGCGGAGCTAGCGAAAGCTATTTGGAAATTGTCCAAGACAGAACCTGTGAACGTCCTATCAAACGAGCAAAAAAATACGTGATCGATGGTGGATGGCCGCTCCAGTATGTTCAATGGAAAACAGGAAACACTTCCGAACAGATTTACAACAGTTAAGTTTTTTTCGTGACACAGAAGTATTCAAATGCTTCCGTCGTCTTTGATGGTTACACTTCCGGTCCGTCTACCAAAGATGTCACCTAGCTTTCACACTGAGTTTGAAGCTGCAAAGGAAGAAGGAGAACTTATTGCAGAATCCCAATAATAAGCAAACAAAGAAAAACAAGGCCTTCTGACATTAACGCAACAGCAATTCCTCCTCAGGGCCATACTGTGGTGTTTCTTTTGTGGAAGTTTTCCCCACTGTAGAGTGCAGACTGTCTGGTATCATACTATTATCCTTTCCTTTTTAGCTTAAAGCTTATTCAAAAAGGCAATGCAAAGAACTCCCCCTAAAAAAAAGGTCCCTCCGGATCCCACCCCAAATACTAATGAAATTAATCCATTTTTGCCCCATCCTGGCTGGTCAAGCTCCCTATCGCAAAGCTCACATGAAAGCTCAAATTCTGAGAATAGGACAATGATCAGTGTTGGAGCAAATTTCACTATAGATGATAATGGCTATCAAGAGGTCCTTTCTAGGAGCTCCAAAAAAAGGAAAAAACATCCCCAATCAAAAGTATTTCCCTTCCTCCTTTCCAAGATTATCCTTTTCGAAACTTAGGAATTTACCTCAAGATTTCTCCAAATACCCTCTTTGAAATAACAAAGATTACTATAATAAGGGTTGCAATTTTCAAAATGTTTAAATCAATGTTTTCTCTTAACATTCGCCGTGATGGATCTTTGCTAATAGCTGTCCAAGATCAGAAATCAGCTGATATAATACTTAATCTAAAATCTCTTCTGAATACCCCAATTAACTCATCTAAATGGAACCCAAAACAATCCCCAACAAAAATAGTAGTATATAATGTTCCCCTAGAAATACCAATTCAGGAGTTAAAAGAAGGGCTCTCAGATAGGGCTGGTAACACAATCCCTGTAGAAGATGTCACTCAACTGGGTAAACCCAACTCTAATGGATTAAAAACAAGTAGATCTTTCCTATTTACACTGAAGGAAAAAATTAATATCCCAGAAAAGTTATTCCTATTTGGGCAAATCAAACCGGACAAGGAATACAAGCCAAAGCCTATCCGGTGTCAGAAGTGTCTCAAACTGGGACACACAAAAAACAAATGCAATGAAATTCTCCTAGCCTGTAGTAATTGTAAAGGCTCCCATCGTAAAGAGTTGACAACTTGCAACAACACTCAGCCTACATGTATCAATTGTAAAGGCCCACATGAATCCACCAATAAATCACAATGCCCTGCATATAAGAAAAGAGCACTAACACTCCAAATAGAAACAGAGAAGGCCATTCCATACCCTTTTGCAGCTATTGAAGCAAATGCTGCCCAATTACACCAAATAAAACCTATATTGAAATCAAATAAAACTCCCAAGTCAAACACTCCCAATGTATCAAGTACTCCTTACAAAACATCATCCTTTAAGCCCCCCAGCTCACATCTCTATCAGAAAGAATCACCAAGCCAACAAGCCTCCTTGCCTAGTGAGATGAGGTCGGCCTAGCACCCCCTCCCAACAAGAAACAAACCAGAAAAACTACCAGGAATTAATCCCTTAACTGACAAACTGGATGCACAACCAAACATGCAAACCCCAAATATTTGCTTATTCATTCTAAACTGCAAGGCAGTTCAGGCTATGAATATACAACATCAACAGAAAACAAAATTCATTGCTGAATTGGCAAAAATCTACATCCCTAATTATATGCTCATTCAAGCAAAAAAAGATCTTGCTCTACTATTAACAAAGCTGAACATTGATACACAGTCATATGAAAAATAAAACAACAACACAACACATATCAATACTCCAGTGGAACGTAAGATCACTTACAGAAAATAAGTTAAATGATCTAATATCTTTTATGAATAATAATTCCATCAATATTGCTTGCCTCCAGGAGACTCATTTAACCCAAAATCAACAAATTAAGTCTCTGGGATACACTACCCTGAGAAAGGATAGATAATTAGAGAGAAAGGGAGGTAGAGTAGCTTTAATAGTTAATAATAATGTAAAATTCTGTGGCATCAACTTTCCAGATTTTGTAAATGATGTTGATGCAATTGGTATCAGTGTTTGGCTGAATAATACAAAAACTTACATAATAAACTTTTATAGCCCCAATGGCCAAAATACAGATGCCATGGATTTCTTCAGCTATATAAATAATTCTAATATGTTGTAAAATATCATTATTTGTGGAGACTTTAATGCCCACAGCCTTTTGTGGGGCAATAAACTAGCAAATAAAGCTGGTAAGTTCATTGAGCATATGACTTCAAATAATAATGAATTAGCTGTTGCTACCCCTCCAAACCTGAATATATATTTCAACCCCAAAAGTGGCAGTTTCTCTATAATTGACCTACCAATTGTGTCTTTAAATATTTTGAATAAAACTTATATAAATAAAATTGATAGTCTATGTACTGACCACTTTGCCATAGTTTGCTCCCTAAACTAACCTGCTGAAACCCTATCACATACACCAAATATATCAACACTAAAGCAAATTGGCCTATGTTCCAAAATTAGCTAAATGATGAAATTGCAAGTTTCACTAAAGATTCATGCATTTCCAACGCAACAGCTGACACACATGCTGAAGTTATGGCATCCTTACTAATAAATACAGCTAATCATGCTATCCCCATGACCACACCTAGGAAAACCTTCCCTAAACATATTCCCACAGTATGGTGGACAAATGAGTACCAACATAAATGGAGAACAAAAAAGGCAGCTTGGAGAACATTCTTAAAAAAACCATCACCTACTACACATTTAAAAAAATTACAAGCAGAATTTAATCCAAAAGGGACATAATAAATGCTAAATATAACTACTGTAACAATTTGGAAAATAATATTCCCAGAGAAACGAGCCAATTACACATAAAGTCATAAGTCATATCCTTGGGAAAAAAAACTTCCCCCAACCCACTCCTTTCTGAGCTAATATATAACAATACGCATTATGACAATGATAATGAAAAAGCTAAGCTGTTTGCCACTCTTTTTGTTAATAAGCTAACATCAAACAATTGTTGCAAAACACCCCCAACTCCTATGAACCCAAGTTACCAACCTCGCCCAGGATCCGACTATATAACCAGCCCATTTTCAATCCAGGAAACGAACAATGCAATACATCATATTAGGACCAAGACTACCAGCAGCTATGACAATATACACCCCAAATGGATAAAGAATCTCACCCCTTCGTACTAACAGGAACTTCTAAATTGTTATAATCATGCTTGGGCTTCATCTATGTTCCCCAATATCTGGAAATGTTCGTCCCTCTTACCAATCCTAAAGAAAAATAAACCCCAAAATAACCCTGAGTCTTATAGGCCCATAATGATTACTCCTGTGATGGGGAAAATAATGGAGAAAATGATTTATTACCGACTCCTCTGATTTGTTGAAAAAAATAATATGATCCCTCACACTCAAACTAGCTTCAGGAAACACCATTCCTCAACAGATGCTTTCATATTGTTAACAAATGCAATAAATGAATCATTCTCAAAAAATAATGTCCTAGTTGCAGCATTCCTAGATTTTGAAGGGGCATATGACAATGTGAACCACCAAATCCTTTTAATTAAACTTGCAAACCTTGGACTACTTCCCAAGCTAGTATCTTTTATAAAATCTTTCATAGAATTACGAAGTTTCATTGTTTGTGTAGGCTCAGCCTCTTCACCCCAAAAGACAATAACCAAAGGCCTTCCTCAGGGAGCAGTCCTCAGCTGCCTTCTTTTTGCCCTGTATCCCTGGGACATGAATCTCTCCCACAGGAATCTACAATATGCTGATGATCTGGTACTATGGTCATCTGGCAACACCTTTGAGATTGCACAGTCAAAGCTGAAAAAGTCACTTTTTCCAAATTGAAAAATTCTCTCAACATTCAGATTTACCCATTGCACCTACCAAGTCAAAAATAATCCAATTTCACCGAAAGTAAAATTTTGTTAATATAAGACTCACTTTAAATAGAAAAACTATCCCAGATGATAATTATTCGAACTACCTAGGCCTCAGTCTCGTCCAAAAACTCAACTTCCACCTCCACATTTCAAACTCAATAAAAAAAATGCTATAGAAAAACGATTATGCTAAAAAGACCTCTTTCTATACCCTGGTGCTGTAAGGAGAAAACCTTACTCCAGTTTTATAAATCACATAAGACCCCATATTGACTATGGGCTCATCGTCTATAGTGCATGTGCAAAGACCCAGATGCAAAAAATTGAAACAATACAAAACGATATAATACTT
Source organism: Artemia sp. Qi Xiang Cuo (assembly GCF_049724085.1). Taxonomy (NCBI): domain Eukaryota; kingdom Metazoa; phylum Arthropoda; class Branchiopoda; order Anostraca; family Artemiidae; genus Artemia; species Artemia sp. Qi Xiang Cuo. The sequence goes on from NC_142808.1 coordinate 58,299,569, forward strand.
CTCATATTAGGTCTTAGGAAACCCACAAGCACCAAGTTTCTGCTTATGGAGAGTGGATTAACAACAATAAGGGAGAGACGTAGCTTTCTCTTGATAAAACATCTTACAAAAATTGAATCAAATAGCTCACACACCCTACATAATAGGTTAAGAAATTCAGCCATGTATAGAGGCATTGCAGATAAGTATGCCAATATTCAGAAGAAGTTCCCTGTACCTGCAAAGTCTATTGCACCTACTTTCCCCTAATCCCCTCCATGGAATTGGTAAATCCCCATAATAAATACTGATTTCTCAAAGTGAACTAAAGATTTAACCCCCATTGCTTTTGTCCAGAAAAAAATTTGCTGAACTTAATACAATTACTTATAAAAACCATTTCCAAATATTTGTTGATGGGTCCAAAATGAACGAGAAGGTAGCAAGTGGTGCCTTCCTTCGTCACCTGAAAATTGCAATGGGTGAGAGATTGTATAATAATGTATCGATAATGTCTGCAGAGTTAAATGCCATAATCATGGCATTAGAACACCTTATGGAAAATAAAACCTTGATTGCTAATTCAAATAATGTTATAGTTTATTCTGACTCTTTATCAAGCCTTGAGTTGCTGTCTTCAGCTCCTCAGTATAAGCTGGATATTGACACTTATCATTGTCTTAGTATTATAGATAATCTTGCTTCAAGTGGTATAAGAACTTATCTTCAGTATATTCCTAGCCACTATGGTATAAGTGGTAATCATCAGGTTGATGAAATAGCAAAAAATTCTATAAATATTGACCAGCCAAGCATGAGACCAATCTCCATTAGAGATAATTACCGATGGAGACTATCAGATATTATGTTTAATATGAAAAATCCTACTCTTTCCCCCTTTCCCAATAAATACTTTTCTAAAATTTATCACAGAATTCGTTCTGGAACAAACGGACTAAATTTTCTTGCATTCTCGTATCAGTTTCCTAATTCAAGTGGTTCAGTTCCCCTATCCCCTGTTTGCAGGTATTGTATTATGAATAATGAAACAATTGACCATTGCCTATTTGAATGTAATATGCTGACGTCTGCACAGCATACCTTGCATTGTAAACTGTTAAAGTGCTTCAAACACCACAAAATCTCACTATCAGCAAAGAGCCTTGCCGACTATTCCTGCACACAGAGCACAGAAATCTATATCTATCATCTTATATTTGAACTCCTTGAGTCGAAAGATCTACTGAAATATATTTGAGAATATCTAATAAATAAAAGACAACCAAGCCAGTAGCTCTGTAGCCCACAGAGTGAAGCAAAAGGAAAAGGGCTAAATAGTATCAACTGAAAAGCCCGCCTGCTGTGATATAGAAGAAGAAGAAGCAGAACATTAGTCGAGCAATTGGTAAGAAGGTTGTCCAAGCCGGCCTCACTGTCCTTCATGCAGATAGAGATGCGGACGTTTTGATTGGATTAACAGGTGTTATTGTGGCCAAGGAACGGGTAACTGCATTAGTCGAAAACGACACAGATTTATTGATCAGTCTCCTCCATCACCTGCCTCCGGAAGCCAGGGATCTCTAATTCGAAACCAGTACCAAGTCAAAAGCGCTGTCAACTTAATAATGGCACATGAACTTTATCAAAAGATCGTTGGGACAGGTTTGTCACTTTATTCTTGTTGGCCACGCTTTTCTTGGTTGCAAAACGACGTCCCGTTTGTTTGGGATAGGAAAGCAGGTTGTCCTGCCATTCCCGAAAAACCATGAAGAGTTAAGGAATAATTGTGAAGAATCCCTTAATCCGCGCTCTACGAAGGAAGAAGTCCCGCAGGCGGGAGAAAATTTGTTGCTGTGTTTCTGCAAGGCTCAGAAAGAGGAGGGTCTCAGCAAATCTAGGTACAGGGATTTATTTTTAAAAATGAAAAGCTCAAAGACATCAACTTTTGTGAGTCCAGAGAGACTTTCACTAACTCCATCAGCTGCGAAATTTCATTCTTATAGAGTCTTCTATCAGGTAATAGAATGGCGTAATACTGCGTCAGAACTCAACCTGATAGACTGGAGTTGACGATTACGTGACAGACGCCTCGCTCCGGATTATGACAGACATCGGACCTACTCCGCCTCATCTGATAAATGTGATTCGTTGCAACTGCATGCTTTCCAACTGTGACAGTTCACGCTGTAGTTGCCAAACAAAAAAAAATGGATTGCCTTGCACACTTGCTGGCAAAGACTGCCAAGGGATTGCGTGTTCCAATAAAGATGTTTTTGTTGATAACGATGAAGAAGACAATGTTTAGTACAAATCCTTGATCTAATCCTTTTTAGTTCAATCAAAACCGTAATTATCTTTTGCTGCGATTACCGAAGTTACCGGATTTGTTTCATTTGTTGCATTTAGTTTTGTCTTAAGTTTCTATTATATAGTCGAAGTAAAGCTGCTTAGGTACTCCGAAGGCCTGATGTATTGTTTCCCCTACAATGAAAACACTGCAGAAAAGCCAGATACGAATCTTATATAATGTTTTTTGAAATCGGCAAGTCAAAAAACCTTGGAGGCAACATTTTGAACAACCATAACTCTCGAGGATACTGCTTTCCTCCTCCCCCTTCCCCGCTAAAGGGGGAAATTGATCCAAATCCAGCAATTAAACAATATAACTTTCTTTTTTCAAGTTCTCCGCGCAGAAAAAGAGTGGAAGTGAAATTCGAGCGCCCAATAAATCTGCCCCTGAATTTTCCAAATTTTCCGCCTTTCCTTCTGTTTTTTACCCTGTTCCGCCAAGGGGATTTATAGGGACTTTTGATATTTTATACAGAATATTTTTCTCTACAATACGGTGTAAAAATCTTTTATATTACAATTTTGTCTCTGAGTTTCGTAGATTTACTGGACTAATTGCCTTTCTTGTACTTCTTAAGACAAGGTCCATAAAATAATCCCTGTAAATGGGGATAGAAATAGAACACAGCCCTTCTTAAATCGAAATTTCATACGAGACATGCTATTTTATAGCTTTAATACGAAAGTAGAACTTTCCAGGACATAGATATGCTGATGATTAATACGAAAATAAGGAAAGCCGTATTTCCTACGTTAACCAAATTAATGTTACTCTCGCACATAGCAAAACGTTTTATTGTCATTAAAACTGTATTTGTCTGGTATACTGTATAAGGATAAGTCTTTGGTTTACAATAACGTAATTAATAAGGTTAGCTGTGAATAGCTCCCATAGTACATAATTAAATGGGAAGAGGGTTTTAGCCCGAAAAAGAGGTTTTAGCCCACCAAAACAGAGACAGCCCATAGCAATTATCCAATAACCAAAATCTCGTGTGAATGCTTTGTCCCCAGTCCCCAGTCTTGTGGGTAACCCGACAGGGTCAAGGCAACCCTCTGTGTCCCTTCTATGGTCTTCCTCTCTGTCTATTATTTAACAGCCGATTATTATTTAACGATTTTATAGAAGTTTTTCTGTAATATGAATCTGCTATTAGTTCTTAAAGTTAAATAAATCAATTTTAATTAAATTAAATTTTAATTAGTTAATTTTATCTTTTTCAATATTGTTGAAACTAATCACGAAATTTAATAGAATAATCTTCAAAAAAGATAAACGTCGCTGATTCGCACGTGACGTTGCGGCCGTGTGAACCCTGGATGCGAGATATTATGCAAGTGTGAATTAAGGGCTTGCCCAAAAATTTATTTATTTAATTTCTTTTTCAGTCGAAACCATGATCTTCCTGTGGAAAATTCTAGTCGTTGTAACCCCAAGGAAACCAGAGAAAGTTTAAATACCAGTGTCAAAAGGAACAGTTCAGCTGTCAATTTAGGTCATACAGTGTACGTAGGTGTAAAACTTGGCTATCTGAAAGGTTTGCCAAGAAAAAAAAGAAGCAACCAGGCCCATTAGTAACCAAGACTCCAAAAAATGGAATTTTGACAAAAATAGATACATCGAAAGAATTGACTTTTTTATGCTGATTCCAAATATGTAAAATTTGTTAAATATAATGTTATCCATAAAAAGCTACGAGCCTGATTTTCAAAAAAGGGAGAAGGAAACACTCCCAAAAGTCCAGCGATCTTAATGAAAATCCCACTATCAGATTCGGAATATCTTAGAACCCTATTCTTGAGGTTTCTATGTCTTATCTACAAAAATGTGGAATTTTGCATTTTTTGTCAGAAGAAAGATAACGGATACGAGTTTTTTTTTTTTTTTCAGGGGTGATCGTACCGAACCAATGGTCCTAGAAGATCGAGAGAGGGCTCATTCGAACGGAAATAAGAGCTCTAGAGCTCTTTTTAAATGACCAAAACAAACGGAGGGCAACTAGCCCCCACATCCCATGCCCCTTTTCCCCCAATGATATCCGATCAAATCTTTGAGATAGCCATTTTAAGGTTTTTATCTCAAAGGTGTAATACAGTGTACGTAGGTGTAGAGTGTACGTGCTTGATGTCTTATATCTTGTTTCATAGTTTTGTGTATGACTTCAATGCTCCTAGAATGCTCAAAAGATTGTTAACTTAAAGGAATAGCTAATTAAGTGAGAATCATTAACGTGAAACAAAATAAAAATAAAACATTTCAGTCTACATAAAATGTTTGTAGGCTAAACCCGAAAACTGAACATCAATTTAGTTTAAACCTAAGTTAGTTCAGAAATCATGGTGAAAGGGGACCACTTTTTCCTGTATGTCCCCATTTTTAGAACTACACAATTATTTTCTGGTGTCTACGAGCTTATTGGTACAAAGACCTTCCTAATTTATAGACCGTTGCGGTTAAATTAGTTTTGAAAGTAAAATTATGATACAAGTTTAATATAAGTTCAATAATATAAGTTCAATATAGGGGAGAGGGGTAGAAAAAGAAATTATTCGTTAAAACCTATCTAATTTTTTTTTTAATCCCGTATGATTTTCAAGTTTTAAAGCTGATAAAAAAATTACATTATTATTCAAATTCTAATTCCTCTAGAAGTGAAACTATTTTAAAGTTTCTTTCTTTCATATTTGTTTCTTTCGAAGGTGGTAGGCTGTGTAGATCCCAAACAGGTAACAGTTATAGAAAGTTCACTTTTCATTTGTAATTGTTATGATGTCTAATTATTGAATCGTTTTCACCTTATGTAATTTTAATAAAATATCTTTTTACTATAGAGATAATTCATTCTACTGTGTGCAGTTCTGATGGTGTGGATCAACCAAAACTCTTTGGCCAAAAACCAATCGTGAAGGTTAAGAAAACTTTTTCTCAGTCAAGCCATTTGGTTAATCACCAAAGAATGCACACTTGGGAGAAACTGTTTAAATGTGAGGTCTGTGACAAAACTTTTTCTCAGTCAATCCATTTGATTACGCACCAAAGAGTACATACTGGTGAGAAACCGTTTAAGTGTGATATATGTGAGAAAACTTTTTCTACGTCAGGCAGTTTGATTCAGCACCAAAGAGTTCACACTGGGGATAAACCGTATAAGTGTGAGGTCGGTGACAAAACTTTTTCTCGGTCAAGCAATTTGATTACGCACCAAAGAGTACATACTGGGGAGAAACCGTTTAAGTGTGAGGTCTGTGAGAAAACATTTTCTGAGTCAAGCAATTTTGTTCGCCACCAAAGAGTACACACGGGTGAAAAACCCTTTAAATGTCATATATGTGAGAAAACTTTTTCTCAGTCAATCCATTTGATTAAACACCAAAGAGTGCACATTGGGTAGAAACTGTTTAAGTGTGATACATGCAAGAGAGAATTTTCTTCTAAATCAAATCTTAATAATCATAAAACAACCCATTCTCAGAAAATGCCTGCTAGTTGATAGTCTACAATACTTCTTTAGTCTTGCTGTACCCTGTTGTAAACCGTTCCATTGGTATTTGAGTAGCCCTTCTCTAACAGCTTGCCACCTTATTTTCATGTGCTTATTCTCTTTTAATGAACAGTTAATGTAATCTTTCCACTAAAAAAAATCAGAAAGCTATATCATTTGGTCTTTAGCAATGTTACCCTTACTAATCTTGTCCTTCTCCTCTCTTTCCTTCTGACTGAAGATTGGATGGACCCATATTTTTCTCTTCTTTCTGAAACAATCAGAGTATTAATGGAGGTTAGCATTAATTATGCTGCCATCCAGAGGTCTAAATTAATTAGGATTGGAGGAAGTACTTTATCCAGACTTTTGCTCAACATCTGGTTTACCTGGTATGAAAGACCCTACTCAAATGTATCAAATGTAACATTACTAAATACCACAATGTTTGAATTTTAAAAAGCTTTGGATCCCTAAAAATAGCAAAAAGAAACCTATTGCTCCTTCGAAAAAAATAGTCTGTATAGAAAAACAGGGTAGAATAAAAGAGGTTTGTAAAAAAAAGCCTAAGAAGTAATATCAGAGTCCTAAGATTTATCTTAATATTGTTTTCTTTCAAAAGAGATAAGATCTGAACACACTGATTAGCAAGAAAATGAATAAATAAACAAGGCTATTCCTGATACCTTATTTCACCTAACCTAGAAATTTATCTTTTCTTAAAAAAATTCTATCTTAGAAATTTAAAAATAAATGAAATAATAGAAATTTAAAAACAGTAAATGGACTTAAATCCTTTTTTTTAGAATTTTATATAGACCTAACCCTTTAAAAGTTTTGATCAGCTTTCGTTATCAGGAATTCAAATTATTTTCATTACACTCATTTTTCTTTGTCTTATTATTGTTTCTGTATTGTCGGATTGGATGTAAGGATTCTTTCTTTTTTCTTATATTATTTTTCTTCTTATCTTTTATGTGGTATAATGTGTTGAGTTCAAGAAATATTGAAAATACACCTTGCTGATGTTGTGATCATTTTTAAATATTGTTGAAGCTGCTGAAAAAAATGTATGAATTTTTTGAAAGTTTCAATGCTTCATGTATCCTATAGCTTTTAAAATATGAATGTATTTTTTACTTTCTTCTTTTCTTATAATCTAATTTACGTTTGTTTGTATTTGTTTCTCGTTATTTAAGTAGCGTAATGAATTGAGATTAACTTCTCAGTAATCTGATTTCTCTTTTTTAGTAATCTGATCTTTCTTGTTTGTTTAGTGTTGAGATAATTGTTCACCCTAAATCTTCCCTCGGGGTGAGGCTCAGAACAAGTGCAAGTCTGGATAAGCAATTTTTAACATAGTAGATACAAAGAGGTCTTTAGCAATGTAATATGTTTTTTCAACTGTGTGGAGGGTTCAAAAGCACAAGGATACCTTCAGGCCACCCTTGTTGGTGTGCATTAGTGATGGAAGTGAGATAAAGATTAGAGTTTGGAGATTTGGTTACTGACTGAAAGGGCAGTTTGTTGATAATCTTAAGGCAGATTGCCGTAAGTGTTCGTAAGATCATAAGTAATTGTTTGTAACTCCTGGTAATTTACTAATATGTAGCTGTGCAAACAACCAGCGGATGTTATACTATGGGTACCTTGAGCCTAAAGGCAAGCAAGTATATATCATTATAGAGATTTCATACAGTCAGTAGGTTTTATGAAAAGGTCACACATTCTATTTTTTGCGAAGCATTTTTAGGTGATTGTATTTTTGTTGGGGTGGGAGGGACCTAGGAGACTTCAAATTTTGTGATGGGTGGGATGGAGCAAACATATAATTTTTCTGGTCCTTATAAAAAGTTTGTTGTGAGATTTTTTTTATGCATTTCAAGTTGCAGGCTTTTTGGCAAGTAAATGAATGAAACTTTTTTTTAGACGAGTTACCAGACGGGAAACCATTATCTAACGGGGGGGGGGGGGTTAATAGGTTGAAGTAGGGGGGATTTAACGGTTGTTATTATATGACTTCTTTCGACTGACCCTCGATTTTACTGTTAAAGAACCTTACCACAAGGCATAGCCATAATATCTAGGGTCGTCTTTCTTCTAGGTTTGCTTCTAATACCAGTATATCAGGTCATAAGGATCAGATTCCTTAGGGAGCGATTTGGAGACACACAAGACTAATTTTCTGAGAAATATTAATATGAAGAGACGCAAATAAGAAAGTACTGGATTTATTTTTACTCACATGAGTAGTACAGATTGTGTTCAGGAATGTCAAATATAAGGGCACTTCTTACACTGGTATGAGCACTATAGTTTAAAGAACACAATTTCAATCCATCCAAACTTTACCATTGTAAGAAGTGCCCTTATATTTGACGTTCCTGAACACAGTCTGTACTACTCATGCGAGTAAGAATAAATCCATTACTTTCCCAAAGCTGATCAAAATGATGTCAGATTTAAATGAAAAGAATCTCATTAAAATTGGCATGATTGCATATTGCACCAGGACGATTCCCTCTGCAAGTTTCGTTTGTTAATGTTGACTTTTGGCGCAGAAATGGTGCTAAGCCACTTATTGCTGAGGAAAGCCTCGCTCGCGTCGAATATTGTACCGTAAATATAGAGTATGGTAACACCCTATTACGGTATACGCTGATCCAGGGTATGGTAACGTGATCGAACGGTCAACTCTCTAGGCCAAGGGTACCACTACTTGGGTCACCCCCAATATCTCTAGCTATCTCTTTGGAAGGTAAACGGCCCCCCTGCCGATGTACTAGTGCTGGTACTTCTCGCAAATTTTTTTTCATACCCTCCCTGGCTTCCTGGAAAAATAATATTACACTGCTGTAGAAGATAGCTTACTTGTATTCTTCCAAAAGGTCACAAAAAACATCTATAACTCTCAAGACAGACTTCCTAAACGGGTCTCAAAGTAGACTAACTAACAAAAAAAAAACTTTCTGTGTAAAAGCACTTTCTGTAGGGGTGGACGTTAGATTGGCCCTGACCAATCCGCTAAATCAAAGTTCAAATCCCTGGCTTCTTTTAAATAATTTTATCTTTCGATGGCACAGGCCAGGAAGACAAAAATATAATTTAGCTTGAATGCTTGCTTATTGCAAAACAACTATAGCTTAGCCACCAGACTTAAATTGTCATTGAAAATATATCTCATAGGCAAATCTAAGCAAATGTAATTACGGAACGAAAACAGGTCATTTATCTGTCAAGAAAAGAAACAGGGGTGAAACCCCAACAGCTCCCCCCGTAAGATAAATGACCTCCCACGCACTACTTTGGTCCAACCTTAGAAACATAAACACTGAACTTCATCTTTACAAAATCCATTTGCCTGTTTTCTTCCACCAGTGTCTGTGCTAATGCTTTCACCACTTGGCTCTGGATTTGTCGCCATCCACACGTATTCACTGCACAACCACCATGGTCTAGATCGAATGGGCATCCGTATGAGGTTTTGAAAATTGAAGTCCACAAGATTAGCAGAAAATAATCGTGCTTAGCATGATTAAAATACAAATTTTCTCTCTCACGAATTTACATTGGAGAGAAGCAGAAAATCACGTTCTGGCCCATTCGATGATACCAGTCATCATGAAAAAATTGCAGAACTAGCCTCTTAATTTCCATCGATGGAAACAATACCATATCTCAACTAAAACGTGAATTGCCCCTTGGCATAATTTGGAATAATCCAAGGCCGAAAAACACAGGCCTGTGAAAACGATAGACGTACAGGGAAATTAGCTAAAAGTTTGAGTAGATCATTAATCAGTTCATTCTGGGTTTCCTCCCCTGGAATTGGTATGGGCATTTTGTTCAACGTAGTTAAAAGGTGTCAAAAGTATGTGTTTGAAGATGACAACTCCTCCCATAGCCCTCGGGACAGGGATTGTAAGTTATGCCCTTGGGGCATGTAAGGTTTTTATAGAAAGTGTTGTCGTAAATGCTTCAAAAAGGACACATTCAATTGGAAATTGAGAGGACTAATGCCTTTTTTATTAGTCGGAAGTGATCAGAGGGTAAATGCTTCCCCCCCCCCCCACCCCAGTGCCCATCATTTCCCCAAACACTTCTAACCAAAATTTTTAGATAGCCATTTTGCTCAACGTATTTGAAAGGTCTGGAAATTAAAATATTTGACAATAACAAATCCCCTCAGGGCAAGGGTTGTAAGTTATGCCCTTGGGGCATATAAAGGTTTGACATGTAAACGTGGTCACATATACTTCGGAAGAGGCTCATTGGATTCTTAATCTGACGCCCTAGTGCTCCTCTTGAGAGTCAAAGTGATTGGAGGGCAGCTACCCCCTCGAAACACACACTACATATTGTCCAGAAATGCATCTAATAGAAATTTTGAGATAGCCATTCAATTCCAAATAGTCTAAATATCAGCTAACAAGAATTTTGGGGTTGAAAAAAAACCCAGAGATTAGGGGGAGGTGTTGTAAGTTATGCCAAAGGGGTATTTAAGGTTTTTATGGAAGGGATGTTTGTTTAACTTTAGAAGAGGCTCATTTGGTTGAAAATTAGAAGTTCTAGTTCCTTTTTAAGCGTCAAAATTGATGGACGGCATTTAGTCCCCCCCCCTCTTCTACAGCCCCTCCTTTCATTAAACGCATCTGATTGAAATTATGAGATAGCAATTTTTTTTTCAAAACAGACCAAAGAACGTATAATAATGTCTCTAGGGATGACACAACCCCCCAGCGTCCTGGGGATAGGGTTGTAAGTTATTTTATGAGGGCACATAAGGTTTTTATTGAATTGGCGGTCGTATAAAGACCAGATGGGGCTTATCTTATTTGAAATTGGAATTTATAGATCCTTTTTTAAGACTAAAAGTGACTTGAGAGCAAACAGCCCCCCCCCCTCCACGCTCAGCATTTACCTTAACACCTACAATCAAAATTTGGAGATAATAATTTTATTTATCGTAGTTGAAGGTTTCAGAAATTATGTCTGTGAGGAATACATCCCCTCCCCCTACAGCTGTCAGGGATAGGGTTGTAAGTTATGCCCTTGGGGAATATAAGGTTCTTATAAAAAGGGTGGTCGTATATGCTCTGGAGGGGACTCAATGGATTGGTAATCAGAAGTTCTAGTGTCCTATTGAAGAGTCAAAGTGACCAGCCCTCCCCCCCCCCCTCCACGCACACACAAACACGTCTAGTTTTCCTGAGATGTATCCAATAGACATCTTGAGACACTCCTTTTATTCAAAATAGTCCAAATATCATATAAAGAGGCTTTTAAGTTGATACAAACAACCAGAGCCTGAGGACGAGGGTTGTAAGTTATGCCCCCTTGGCGTTTAAGGTTCTTATGGAAGGGATGGTTGTATAAGCTTTAGAGGGGGTTCATTCGGTTGAAATTGGAAGTTCTGGTTCCATTTTAAGAGTCAATAGTGATGGAGGCCAAGTAGCACCCCCTCCCCCACCTGACTATCCCGCTTTTCACCAAATGCATTTGATTGAGATTGTGCGATGGCAATTTTGTTTAAAATAGTCCAAAGAAAATATAACAGTGCTTCTAGGGTTGGCACAACCCCCTAGAGCCCTGGGGCAAGGGCTTTAATTTATGCCCTTGGGGCATATAAGGTTTTTATGGAATATGCCGTCTTATTCAATTCAGATGGGTCAAATTTGATTTTAAATTGGAAGTTATAGTTCCCTTTTTAAGAGTCAAAGTAATTTGAAAGAAACCTTTCCCCCACGCCCATCATTTCCCATAACAAACATCTAAACAAAGTTTTGAGTCATCAATTTTTTCAGCATTGTTAAAAGGTTCAGTAATAATGCGTAGCAATAGTAGTAGTAACAGTAGTAGCATTAGTAGTAGAATGCAAATAGCACCTTTTTTTAACATCCCCTTTAACATGCGATGAAATTTTTAACTTAATACCATCAACCGGTCCTGAAGCATTGCTGATACGTCCTCTTGACAACCTATATGGGCACACTGTGTTTTGATTTATTTCAATACAAATAAAATATTACCCAAAATCTTGCCTTAATACCCTTAGGTTTATTAGTTGTAGTAGTAGCACTAGTAAATATAGTAGTAGCAGTAGGAGTACAGTTAATAGTAGTAGTCTTTGTTTTAGTAGCAGTAGTAGTAGTAGCAGTAATAGCAATAGTAGCAGTAGTTGAAGGAGTAGAAGCATTAGTATGATGATTCAAATATTGTGTTTTAGTTAGTTCAACATCCCCCACAACAAGCGTCTTAAGCTTTAATGTCACACACGAAACTGTTCCTAAGATATTGCTGATATGCCCTTTTGACAACCTGCACACGTATGGCAGGTTGTCATCCGTACAACAGAAATATTTTCCTTCATAGGAAGGTGTGAAATTTCACCTTCACATCTTCATAGTTATTGGATTTTGAGCTAGGCAGAAGACACTGTGTGTATTCATTTAATACTGCTTCCACAATTACTGTAACTAAAGACAGTAATGGCATTAAGTTGAAACTTTTAGGTAACGGTTAAGAGGAGTTTCAGTTAAACGAATAACCTATGTGCATGCAGGTATTAAAAGGGCATATGAACAATATAGAGCATATAAGGACATATGCAGCGATGCTCTATAATAGCTAGTAATATCACTGCTATTTTAAAGGAGCTAATTTGATTGAAAATTCAAAAATCTAGTGTCCTCTTTGAGAGTCAATAAGGATTGGAGGGCAATCAGCCCTCCTCTTTAGCTCATAATTTTCCAGACACTTCCAATCAAAATTTAAAACAGTCGTTAGCATAGCTGAATGTTTTAGTAACTATATATCTAGGGTTATTGGGTAGGTCAGCCCCCACAATTATATAATTTGCCCATTATACTTAAAAAATAAATGTTGCTTTAAATTTAAATCAAAATACACTGTTTTATTCTGGTTGCCAATAAGAAATCTCAGCAATATGCCAAGAACGAATGAGGATATTAAGTTCAAATTTTCGGGGCTACTTCTATTACTACTTCTACTCTTAAAATTTTACTAAATCAACAGAGTGAAATTGTATCCAGGCTGTGAAAGAGCGTAGATATAATTTTTGGGAATGTTAATTAAACACTACCGTTTATGTGATGATTTTCAAAAGAGTTTATGTTAAAAAAGAGTTTATTAAAAATTTTATCCATTTTATAAATAGCAGGCCAAACTATAAATGTTTAAAGGAAAACCGGAAAGATTCAAACTATTATTTTCTTTTTCCCTGAAAAAGATTATGTAAATATAAAACGAACAGAAATTAATTAAAAAAACTTTTTCCACAAAACAACTTTTTCAAAAAAAAGTAAAGAACTCCATTAAACCAAAAATGAACAAACATAGAGTCAAATAATATACCAAGCATACAACTCCACAAATCAGTATTGATAAATAAATAAAACTCAAAACGAACAGAAATTAAAATTAATAACAAAGTCAAACTCAAAACTAGCAGAAATCAATATGAGTAGGGTTCAAACCCCTATGCTTTCTAAAAGCAAGAATATAATTTTTCTTTACTGACAATTTTTTTTAATGTTTTTACTTTTATAGCTTCAAGAAATCAAAAATTAATTAAGATTTCAAAGAATAAGTATCAGCATTTGTATATTAAACTGACTGTGCACATTCATTTGAAGTTTTTTCAGTAAAGTAAAAATTATATTCTTGCTTTTAGAAAGCATGTTCTGGGGGCATATAAGGTTTTATGTAAGGGCTGGTCGTATAAACATCAGAGATGGCACATTTGATTGGAAATTCAAAATTCTAGTTACTTTTTTATGACTAAAAAAAAGTAATCGGAGGGCTTGCACCCCATCCCCTCCCACACCGTCTTTTTCTCAGATGTATCCGATCAAAATTTTGAGATATTTGTTTTGTTTAAAATAGTTCAACGATCAAATTACAAAAACTTTGGGGTCAACATAACCTTACCAGAGCCCGGGGGAAAAGTTGTAACTTATGCCACAGGAGCATATAAGGTTATTGTGGAAAAGTAGTCGTATAAACTTTGGAGGGAACTCAAATGACTAAAAATTGAAATTTCTTTTTTTAAGATTTGTACCTTTTTTAAGATTCAAAGGGGGTCCAATGACAACTAGCCACCCTCCACCAACCTTATGGTCTTGAGGCTCTAATGTTTCATTTGTTTTTCCCAGATATAATTTATATGGAAGGGATGGTTGTATAAACTTTGGAGGGGCGGGCTCATTCAGTTGGAAATAGGAAGTTATAGTACTCTTTTTAGGTGTCAAAAGTGATGGAAGGGGAACTAGTCCCATCCTCTTTTTCCCCAAATGTAACTGGTAAAGATTAAAAAAATAATTCAAAGATCAGATAGCCCAACTACAAGGTCGACACAACTTCCAAGGGGCAGGCGTTGTAAGTTATGCCCTGGGGGCATATATGGTTTTTTATCGAAGGGGTGCTCATATAAACTTTACAGGGAGCTCTTTTGATTGGAAATTGAAAGTTTTAGTTCTTTTTTTAAGAGTCAAAAGAGATCGGAGGGCAAGTTGCCCCCCATGCCCCTTTTCCCCAAACCCATTCGATAAAATATTGAGATAGCTATTTTGTTAAAAATAGTTCAAACATCAGGCTAGTGTTGTAAATTATGCTTAAATGAAACTCAGAGAGGAAAGAAAATAACAAAATGAAAAATAAAATCAAAAAAAGGTCATGGGGTGTAAATCATGGGGTATATGAGGTTTTTATGGAAGGGATGGTATTACAAACTTTGGAGGGGACTCATTCGATTGGAAACTGTAATTTATAGTATCCTTTTCAGAGTCAAAAGTGATTCGATGGCTACTAGCCTCGCAAGGCCCTTTTTTCCTCAAATGCGTCGTATAAAAATTTTGAAATAGCCATTTTATTCTTAAAAGTTGAATATCAAATAAAAAAAACTCCGGGGTTTACATAAATCGACAAAGTGTTGTAAGCTATTCCCCGGGGACATATAAGGTTTTTATGTAAGGGGTGGTCGTATAGACTTAAGAGATGGCTCGTTTGATTTGACGTTGAAAGCTCTAGTTAACTTTTAAGAGTAAAATGTGATTGGAGGGCATCTACCCCCTCCCAACTAAAGACACCCTCTTTTCCCCAATGCATTCAATCAAAATTTCTGAGATAGCCATTTTGTTCTAAACAGTTGAACGATCAGATAATAAAACTTTAGTGTTAGCATAACCCTTACCAGAGTCCAGGGGAAGGGCTACAACTACACCGCTTATTGGAGTGGAAAGCCTCGCTTGCGTCAAATATAAGATCAAATATAGAGTATGATAACACCATATTAAGGTATACCTTGATCCAGGATATGGCATCGTGATCAAACGGTCAAACAGCCAACTCTAAAGGCCAAGGGTACCACCACTTGGGTCACCCCTAATATCACTAGCTATCTCTTTGGAAAGTAACCGGCCCCCCCTGTCGATATACTAGTGCCGGTATTTCTCTCAAAATCTTTTTCCTACCCTGCCTGGGTTCCTGGAAAAATTAATCTCACCCGGCTATAGAAAATAGATTACTTGTATTTTTCCAAAAGGTCATAAAACATAAGTCTATAACTATCAAGACAGACTTCCTAAACGGGTCTCAAAGCAGACTAACTAACAAAAATACCGCTTCTGTACAAAAGCACTTTCTGTAGGGGTGGACTTTAGATTGGCTCTCGCCAATCTACTAAATTAAAGTTCAAATCCCAGGCTTCTTTTGAATTATATTATGTTTCAATGGCCTAGGTAAGGAAGACATAAATAGAATTTAGCTTGAATGCTTGCTTATTGACGGCTTGAAACGAACAAAAATCACTAAAAACCAGAGTTTGGGTATCACCTCCTTCTCTCACTGTAAAAATCTAAAACCAACTGTTGCATTGGCGCTTTACTGAAAACCAATTTTATGACAAATTTTTTCTTGTGTACTTAATATTGAAAATAATCATTAAAATTATAGTAACATTTTGAACTGATGACATCAAATATTCAGTTTAATTTATTAGCTCTTTTTAAAGTTGTTCAAGACGAATATAGTTTCACTACAAACAAGTGTTTTGATACTGCCTCCTTCCTTAACTGTAAATAAAAACCAAAAGCCTACTGTGTCACTGGCGCTTAACTGAAAACGAATTATATTACAAATATTTTCTTTTCAAGTTCTTACAGCATTGCAAATAAAATAAAATTACAGTGAAATAAATTCTTGAACTGATGGATCTTTCAACAATTCAGATCATTATACATCAAATATTCAATTTGATGTTATTTATACTTTCCAACACTGTTCAAAACGCATATAGTTTTCAGTAAAGCGCCAATGACGCAGTAGTTTTTAGACTTTTACAGTGAGAGAAGGAGGGGATACCCAAACTCCTGTTTTTAGTGATTTTTGTTCGTTTCCTGCTTTATATGCATATTCAATTTAAGTTTCACTCGTTTTAAGATTTATTTATTAATTTACATTAATGTCTATTGTATGTTTGTTTGCATTGATTGTGTGTTTAAATTCTGTTCCTTTTAAGTTTTAGTTATACTTCAATAGGAAAATATTGTTTTCGTTTTAAGCTTGATTTTCCTATTCAATCCAAGCATTGCTCACTTTAACATCTATTTATTCATTTATATTATTACTTGTTGGATGTTTCTTGCTATGATTGTTTATTTAATTTCTGTTCGTTTTGGGTTTCATTTATTCTTTAATAGTAATTTCTGGTCGTTTTGAGTTTGAATTTTAACAGGTATTTGTATTTGCTGAGCTTAAGTTTAAAATGGCCTTTACTTTTCTTTTAAGAACTTATTTTTAGGATTTTTTTTTAATTAATTTTTGTTTGTTTTTAATTGCAAAAAGTTTCCAGTTTTTAAAAGTTCCTTATTTCCAAGTCAAACTTTCAAAAAAATCAAATGTTCACCAAAGTATTAAAACTGGTATCAAAGTAACAATACCAAAGGGAAGAAATGGGTTTGTATCAGCCTCAGAGTTTTTATTATGTGATGCTTGAACTATTTTTAACCAAATTGCTATCTCAAAGTATTTATCGGATTGGTTTGGGCAAAATGGGCGGGGGGGGGGGCCTAATTAACCCTCGGTCTCTTTTGACTCTTTAAAAGTGAACTAGAAGTTTCCATTTTCAATCAAATGAGCCCTCTCTGAAGTTTATACGAGCATATCTTCTATAAGAACCATATATATCCCCAGAGTATAACTTATAACGCCTATCCCTAGTCCCTGGGGGGTTGTGTTGACCCCGGAGTTTTGATATCTGATGGTTGAACTATTTTTAACAAAATGCTCACCTCAATTTTTTATCGGATGGGTTTATCTATCCAATAAACCCAAAGGCGTGGAGGGCGAGAAGGGCTAGTTACCCTCCGATCTTTTTTTCACTCTGGGAAAATGAAGTACAACTTTTAATTTCCATTCAAATGAACCCTCTCTGAAGTTTATACGAGCGTCCTTTTCATAAAAACCACATGCGCCCCCAGGAAATATCTTACAATGCCTGCTCCCTGGGCCCTGGGGGTTGTGTCGACACCGGAGTTTTTGTTATCTGACCTTTGAACTATTTTGAAAAAAGGCTCTCTCAACGTTCTTATCGGATCGGTTTGAGGAAAAGGGGGCGTGGAACGGGGGGGGGGGCTAGTTGCCCTCCGATTTATTTTGATTCTTAAAAAGTAAATGAGAACTTTCAATTTCCAATCAAATGAGCCCTCTCCGAAGTTTATACGAGCATACTTTCCATAAGAACCATATATGCTCCATAGCAATATTTACTACACCCGCCCCGGGCCCTGGGGGGAGGGGGCGGGGTGTCACCACAGGAGTTTTTCTTATCTGACCTTTGAACTTTTTTCAACGATATGGCCATACGTAAAAGATTTTTAGTTATATGATCTTTGAAATATTTTTAACAAAATTGCTACCTCAATTTTTTTATCAGATGTATTTGGGGGAAAAGGGCTTGGGGGGCTAGTTGCCCTCTGATCACTTTTGACTCTTAAAAACGTCACTAGAACTCTCAATTTCTAATTGAATGAGCCCACTTTGAAGTTTATATGATGACCCCTTCTATATGAAGTGCCTCTGGGAAAAAGAATAAATGGAATGTTGGGGGAGGATAGCTGCCCTCTGATCACTTTTGACTCTTAAAAAGTGAATTACAACTTTCAATTTCCAATCAAATTAGCCCTCTATGAAGTTTATACAAGCATCCCTTCCATAAGAATCATATATGCCCTCAGGGCATAACTTACAACGCCTGCCCCCGGGCCCTGGGGGCTGTGTTGACACCGGATTTTTGTTATCTGAATTGAACTACTTTTAACAATATGTCCGTTTCAAAATTTTTATCTGATGCATGTAGGGTGTGGAGGAGGGGGGGGGGTGCGAGTTGCCTTCCGATCTCTTTTGACTCTTAAAAAGTGAACAAAAACCTTCAATTTCCAATCGAATTAGCCCTCTCTGAAGTTTATACGAACATCCCTTCCATAAGAACTATATATGCCCCTAGAGAATTACTCATAACACCTGCCTGCAGGGCCTGGGGGGTTGCGTCGATACAGGAATTTTTCTAATCTGACCTTTGAACTATTTTTAATTAAATGACTATTTTAAAAATTTTACCGGATGGGCTTGGGGAAGAAAGTGTGTGTGGGGGGGGGGGGGCTAGCTGTCCTTGGATATCTTTTGACTCTTAAAAATTGAACTAGAACTTTCAATTTCCAATAAAATGAGCCCTCTCTGAAGTTTATACGAGCATCCCTTTCATAAGAACCATATACGCCCCCAGGACAACACTTACAACGCCTATCCCCCGGGCTCTGGTGGGAGTTTTTGTTATCTAATTTTTTAACAATTTCCAAAAAACTGGCTATCTCAAAATTTGTAGCGTATGGGTTGGGGGAAAAAGGCGTGAGGGGGCTAGTTGCCCTTAGCTCTCTGGACTCTTAAAAAGTGAAATAGAACTTTCAATTTCCAATCAAATGAGCCCTCTATGAAATTTATACGAGCATCCTTTTCATAAGAACCATGCATGACCTTAGGGCATAATTTAGAACGCCTTCCCCTGGGCCCTGGGGGGTTGTATTTACACCGGAGTTTTTTTATCCGACCTTTGAACTATTTTTTTAAAAATGTCTATCTCAAAATTTTAATCAGATGGGTTTGGAATAAGAAGGCGTGGGGGGGGGCTAGCTGCCCTCTGATCTCTTTTGACTATTAAAAAGTGAGCTCGAACTTTCAATTTCCAATCAAATGAGCCCTCTCTGAAGTTTATACGAGCATCCCTTTCATAAGAACCATATATGCCCCAGGGCATAACTTACAACAGCTGCCCCCAGGCCCTGGGGGTTTGTGACGACACCTGAGTTTTTGTTATCTGACTTTTTAGCAATTTTTAGCTTAATGGATATCTCAAAAGTTTTATTAGATACCTTTGGGGGAAAAGAGGCGTGGGGGAGGGGCTAGGTGCCTTCCAATTTCTTTTGACTCTAAAAAACTTAATTAGAACTTTCAATATCCAATCAAATGAGCCCTCTGAAGTTTTTACGAGTATCCCTTCAATAAGAACCATATATTCCCCCAGGGTATAACTTACATCACCTGCCCTTGGGCCCTGGGGGACTGTATCGACCCCAGAGTTTTCTTTATATGGTCTGAACTATTTAAAATAATGCTATATCAAAGTTTTTATCGGATGGGTTTGTGGAAAAAAGGGCGTGGAGGGAGGGGGGCTATATGCCCTCCAATCTTTTTTTACTCTTAAAAAGTGAACTAGAACTTTCAATTTCAAATCAAATGAGTACTATTTGGAGTTAATACGAGCATCCGTTCCATAACACCCATATATATCCCCAGGGCATAACTTACAACGCCTGCCCTTGGGGTTGGGGGGGGGGGGGGGGGGTTGTGTCGACACTGGATTACCGGTACTAAATAACTACCGGGTAAACACATGTTTACCGGGTACTAAATAACTACCTTTTTTACACCCTCAAAACTTAATTTCCCCCCTAGCATTATATTGGCTTACACTGAAAATAATTAAACAGAAAAAATAAAACCCCGATAAATTTTTACTAGTTGGTGTGAAAAACACAACGCATTGTTTGGCTAATAGCTATAAAATACAATAAAAAAAATCTTTCGAGGAGGTATCATTAGCAATAACCTATTTCTAATGAAGCATTTCAAGTCACATGTTTACCGGATACTAATTAACTACCATTTTTACCCCCTCAAAACTTATTTTTCCCCCTAGCATTATATTGTCTTACACTGAAAATAATTGAACAGAAAAAATAAAATCCCGATAAATATTTACTAGTTGATGTGGCAAACAAAACGCAACGTTTGGCTAATAGCTATAAAATACAATAAAAAAATATCTGTCGAGGAGGTATCATTAGCAATAACCTATTTCTAATGAAGCATTTCAAGTCACATGTTTACCGGTTACTAAATAAGTATCATTTTTACCCCCCTCAAAACTTAATTTCCCCCCTAGCATTCTATTGGCTTACACTGAAAATAATTGAACAGAAAAAAAAACCCGATAAATATTTACTAGTTTTTGTGACAAACACAACGCAACGTTTAGCTAATAGCTATAAAATACAATAAAAAAAAATCTGTCGAGGAGGTATCATTAGCAATAACCTATTTCTAATGAAGCATTTCAAGTCACATGTTTACTGGGTACTAACTAACTACCATTTTTACCCCCCTCAAAACTTAATATCCCCTCTAGCATTATATTGGCTTACACTGAAAATAATTGAACAGAAAAAATAAAAGCCCGATAAATATTTACTAGTTGGTGTGACATTCAACGCAACGTTTGGCTTATAGCTATAAAATACAATAAAAAAATATCTGTCGAGGAGGTATCATTAGCAATGACTTATTTCAAATAAAATATTTCAAGTCACATGTTTCGTGGATACTAAATACCTACCATTTTTACCCCTCTCAAAACGTAATTTCCCCTCTAGCATTACATTGGCTTAGACTGAAAATAAGTGAAAGGAAAAAATAAAAGCCCAATAAATATTTACTAGTTGGTGTGTCAAACACAACGCAACGTTTGGCTAATAGCTATAAAATACAATAAAAAAATATCTGTTGAGGAGGTATCATTAGCAATAACCTATTTCTAATGAAGCATTTCAAATCACATGTTTACCGGGTACTAAATAACTACCATTTCTACACCCTCAAAACTTAATTTCCCCCCTAGCATTATATTGGCTTACACTGAAAATAACTGAACAGAAAAAATAAAAGCCCGATAAAGATTTACTAGTTGGTGAGACAAACACAACGCAACGTTTGGCTAATAGCTACAAAATACAATAAAAAAAAATCTGTCGAGGAGGTATCATTAGCAATAAGCTATTTCTAATGAAGCATTTCACGTCACATGTTTACCGGGTACTAAATAACTACCATTTTTACCCCCTCAAAACTTAATTTCCCCCCTAGCATTATATTGGCTTACGCTGAAAAAAATCGAACAGAAAAAATAAAAGCCCGATACATATTTACTACTTGGTGTGACAAACACAACGCAACGTTTGGCTAATAGCTATAAAATACAATAAAAAAAAATCTCTCGAGGAGTTATCATTAGCAATAACCTATTTCTAATGAAACATTTCAAGTTTTATGTTTACCGGGTACTAAATAACTACCATTTTTACCCCCCCCCCCCCCTCAAAACTTAATTTCCCCTCTAGCATTATATTGGCTTACGCTGAAAATAATTGAACAGAAAAAATAAAATCCCCATAAATATTTATTAGTTGGTGTGGCAAACACAAGGCTACTTTTGGTTATTAGCTATAATATACAGTAAAAAATATCAGTCGAGTGGTTATCAGTAGGAATAACCAACTTTTAATGCACTATTTAAGATCACATGTTTACCCATGGGTACTAAATAACTACCATTTCTACACCCTCAAAACTTAATTTCCCCCCTAGCATTATATTGGCTTACACTGAAAATAACTGAACAGAAAAAATAAAAGCCCGATAAAAATTTACTAGTTGGTGTGACAAACACAACGCAACGTTTGGCTAATAGCTATAAAATACATTAAAAAAAATCTGTCGACGAGGTATCATTAGCAATAACCTATTTCTAATGAAGCATTTCAAGTCACATGTTTACCGGGTTCTAAATACGTATCATTTTTACCCCCCTCAAAACTTAATTTCCCCACTAGCATTATATTGGCTTATAATGAAAATAATTGAACAGAAAAAATAAAAACCCGATAAATATTTACTAGTTTGAGTGACAAACACAAGGCAACGTTTGGCTAATAGCTATAAAATACAATAAAAAATATCTGTCGAGGCGGTATCATTAGGAATTACCTATTTCTAATGAAGCATTTCAAGTCACATGTTTACCGGGTACTAATTAAGTAACATTTTTACCCCCCTCAAAACTTAATTTACCTTCGAGCATTATATTGGATTACACTGAAAATAATTGAACAGAAAAAATAAAATCCCGATAAATATTTACTAGTTGGTGTGACAAACACAACTCAACGTTTGGCTAATAGCTATAAAATATAATAAAAAATATCTCTCGAGGAGGTATCATTAGCAATAACCTATTTCAAATGAAGCATTTCAAGTCACATGTTTACAGGGTACTAAATAAGTACCATTTTTACCCCCCTCAAAACTTAATGTTCTCTCTAGCATTACATTGGTTTACACCGAAAATAAGTGAACAGAAAAAGTAAAATCAAGATCAATAATTACTAGTTTATGTGTCAAACACAACGCACCGATTGGCTATTAACTATAAAATACAATAAAAAATATCTGTCGAGGAGGTATCATTAGCAATAACCTATTTCTAATGAAGCATTTCAAGACACATGTTTACCGGGTACTAAATAACTACCATTTCTACACCCTCAAAACTTAATGTACCCCCTAGCATTATATTGGCTTACACTGAAAACAACTGAACAGAAAAAATAAAAGCCCTGTAAAAATTTACTAGTTGGTGTGACAAACACAACGCTACGTTTGGCTAATAGCTATAAAATACAACAAAAAAATCTGTCGAGGAGGTATCATTAGTAATAACCTATTTCTAATGAAGCATTTCAAGCAACATGTTTACCGGGTACTAAATAAGTACTATTTTTACCCCCCTCAAAACTTAATTTACCGCCTAGCATTATATTGGCTTACACTGAAAATAATTGAACAGAAAAAATAAAAGCCCGATAAATATTTACTAGTTGGTGTGACAAACACAACGCAACGTTTGGCTAATAGCTATAATATACAACAAAAAATATCTGTCGAGGAGGTATCATTAGCAATTACCTATTTCTAATGAAGCATTTCAAGTCACATGTTTACCGGGTACTAAATAACTACCATTTTTACCCCCCTCAAAACTTAATTTCCCCTCTAGCATTATATTGGCTTACACTGAAAATAATTGAACAGAAAAAATAAAAGCCCTATAAATATTTACTAGTTGGTGTGACAAACACAACGCAACGTTTGGCTAATAGCTATAAAATACAATAAAAAAATATCTGTCGAGGAGGTAACATTACCAATAACCTATTTCTAATGAAGCATTTCAAGTCACATGTTTACTGGGTACTAAATAACTACCATTTTTACCCCCCTCACAACTTAATTTCCCCCCTAGCATAATATTGGCTTACACTGAAAATAATTGAACAGAAAAAATAAAAGCCTGATAAATATTTACTAGTTGGTGTGACAAACACAACGCAATGTTTGGCTAATAGCTATAAAATACAATAAAAACATATCTGTCGAGGAGTCATCATTAGCAATAACCTATTTCTAATTTAGCATTTCAAGTCACATGTTTACCGGGTACTAAATAACTTCCATTTTTACACCCTCAAAACTTAATTTCCCCCCTAGTATTACATTGGCTTACACTGAAAATAATTGAACAGAAAAAATAAAAGCCCGATAAATATTTACTAGTTGGTGTGACAAACACAACGCAATGTTTGGCTAATAGCTATAAAATACAATAAAAAAAATCTGTCGAGGAGGTATCATTAGCAATAACCTATTTCTAATGAAGCATTTCAAGTCACATGTTTACCGGTACTAAATAACTACCATTTTTACCCCCTTCAAAACTTAATTTCCCCCCTAGCATTATATTGGCTTACACTGAAAATAATTGAACAGAAAAAATAAAACCCCGATAAATATATACTAGTTGGTGTGACAAACACAACGCAACGTTTAGCTAATAGCTATAAAATACAATAAAAAAAATATCTTTCGAGGAGGTATCATTAGCAATAACCTATTTCTAATGAAGCATTTCAAGTCACATGTTTACCGGGTACTAAATAACTACCGTTTTTACACCCCCCCCCCTCTGTCATTCTATCATCATTAACCATTTTCATAGATTTATGTTTTCTCAAATTTATAACAAATTGCCTGAGTTAACAAGCCCTTCGGGGTTACCTTAACTGCTAATCAGTTTAACCCTTTTTTTCTCCACATTCATACAATCCAATTCGCAAATACTATCTAGCTCTGTTTTTTTCCCTATTATTCAATTAATATCGTTCGTATTGTCCAATTCGCGAATCCCTTATCCCTTTTTTTTCTCCACCTTCATACGATCCAATCACTAATTAGAATCATTCACGCTCCTATTATTCAAACATTAATTAATATCATTCATAGAGCCCAATTTGCAAATGATAAACCCTTTTTCTTTTTTTTGTAAATAGAGTTATTTTTTTGGTCAATGATTCAACAGCATATTGGCATCAATTCTAGACATGCTACATTCTTAATCAAACTACTCTCGAGTTAAGGCAATTATCCAAAAAATATCTCGCTTTTTGCACACGTTGCTTGGAAAGGCACCAAGGGAACATAAGGCAAGCAAATAGCATGTAGTTCCAAAACGTGTTTGACCACTTTATAGGTATAAAAGTATTGGTCGCTTTTTGCAATGTACACGTGAAACTGTACTGCATATTCTTGTGCAATTCCATGTGCCGTTCAAATCAGCATATAGGTTACTACTGTCCCCTCCTCAACGCCTCGCTCTTTACGCTAAAGTTTTTTATTGTTTAAAAAAATAAGAGTTGGGAGAAAGTCAAATTTTAGCGTAAAGAGCGTGGCGTTAAGGAGGGGACAGCCCCTTTCATATACGGAATAATTTCTGTTCGTTTTAAGTTTTAACGTCGTTCCTTATTTTCAGTTAAAAAAAACTTGTTTTTTTTATTTAACTTTTGAACGTTTTAGAATTAATGCAGGATTTGATTTTGGCTCACCGTGCATGAATAATTAAAACAAAATTTGCATATTAATTTTACTTTTATTTGGTTAAATGGCTTTCTCGAAACTTCTTTAATTTTATTTCCGAATGTTTTTATTAGCAATAAATAGACGTAACTTACGAATTAACTTACGTAACGAACATCTATATTCATATAGTTTTAATACGTATATTAGGGGGCTTGCCCCCTAGTCAATACCTCGCTCTTTAAGCTAAAGTTCGAATTTTGTTCCAATTCTTTAAAAATGACCACTTAATCACAAAGGCCGTTACTTAGAATAAATAGCTCTTATGAAAGTACTAAAAAATCTTTGGCTTAAAGAGCGAGGTATTGACTAGGGGGTTACCTCAATCATACACACAATATTTTCTGTTCGTTTTAAGTTTTGATGTTACTCCTTATTTTCAGTTGGAAAACTTGTTTTTTTTATATTTAATTTCTGATCTTTTTTAAATAATGCTGGGAAATCCGGCGCCCCCTTCATAGCAATGTCTCTTCCCCCATGATAACATTCTTCATGGAAAGATCCCCCCACATAACCCCCGACCCACCCACTCCCCTAATACCAGAAAAAAATCCCCCCTGAAAACGTCTGTATACTTCCTAATAACCAATATTATCTGTCAACATTGGGTAAAGTTCATAACTTTCAGCCCTCCTCCCGGGGATTTCAGGGGATTAAGTCATTCTAAAGGACATAGCTCTCATATGTTCAACCATGCTGAACAAAATGGCTATCTCAAAACGTATTAAAAATATATGAATATAGAATTTCTTTAGGTAATTTAATTGGTTAGTTGCGCTCATTTACTACTAATTAAAACGTTCCTAAATTAAATTAAACAGCTTTCGAGAAAGCCATTTAACCAAATAAAAGTAAAATTAATATGCTATTTTTGTTTTAATTATTCATGTACGGTGAGCCAAAATCAAAACCTGCATTAATTCAAAAACGTTCAAAAATTAAATAAAAAAAAGAAGTTTTTTTAACTGAAAGTAAGGAATGACGTTAAAATGAAAACTCCTTATTTTCAGTTGGAAAACTTGTTTTTTTTATATTTAATTTCTGATCTTTTTTTAAATAATACTTGGAAATCCGGTGCCCCCTTCATAGCAATGTCCCTTCCCCCATGAAAACTTCCTACATGGAAAGATCCTCCCACGTAACCCCCGACCCCCCCACTCCCCTACTACCAGAAAAAATCCCCCCTGAAAACGTCTGTATACTTCCTAATAACTAATACCATATGTTAACATTGGGTAAAGTTCATGACTTTCAGCCCTCCCCCCAGGGACTTCGGGAGATTAAGTCATCCTAAAGGACATATTTCTCATATTTTCAACCATGTTGAACAAAATGGCTATCTCAAAATTTTGATCAGGGGACTTTGGGAAAAAAATGAGCGTGGGAGGGGGTCTAGTTGCCCTCCATTTTTTGTCGCTTCAAAAGGCACTAGAACTTTTAATTTCCGTTCCAATGAGTCCTCCCACGATATTCTAGAACCACTGGGTCGATACGATCACCCCTGGGAAAAAAAAGAAAAAAAAACAAATAAACACGCATCTGTGATCTTTCTCCTGGCAAAAAATACAAAACTCCACATTTTTGTAGATAGGAGCTTGAAACCTCTACAGTAGGGTTCTCTGATACGCTGAATATGATGGTTTGATTTCCATTAAGGTTCTTTAATTTTTAGGCGGTATTTCCCCCTTTTTTCAAAAATCAGCCAAATTTTCTCAGGCGCTTAACTTTTGATAGGTAGCACTAAACTTGATGAACGTTATATATTTGGAATCAGCATTGAAATATAATTCTTTTGATGTATCTATTGGTATCAAAAACCCGTTTTCTAGAGTTTTGGTTACCATTGAGCCGGGTCGCTCCTTACTTACAGCTCATTACCACGAACTGTTTGATGACACAGCACGTGTTTAAAGAAAAAGCAGTGGCACCATGCAAGGTTTTCAGCACCTAACTGTCAATCATTCTTTGAATTTTGTGGACCCTGTGACTGGGGCCTACACACAAAATATTTAACGTCTATGGCGTTAAGTGCGTGAAGCGATTCCCAAGTAAGGGAGATCGGACAAACATATGGCATTAAAAAAACCGATATTTTCGCCACTGCTTATTAAAAAAAAACGGAATTAACAATGACCGGGATGAACGCTATCTATAGAATAACTTATTTGGCTATTCATAAGGGCAATTTCAAAAGATTTACGCAATGCGTTTCTAGGGTGGATAAAATTGATTTTTTTTTTCTTTTAAGTTGGAAAAAGAAGGATTTTTAGAGGAAAGACTTGATGATAAAGGTTCTCCCCTTGGATAATATGTTAACTAGGACCATTATGCATATTTTAAAGTAAGAATAGTTTTCTTAGCATGTCTCCTTGTCATCAGTACCAGTTCGAAATTTATACCTATGGCTTCTTTCAGAAACTGACTTCTGTTATGACGCTAAGCTATGAGGTGGCCAGACTTTTTCAATATCTGGCATTTTCCTCCTTTCTGTATTTCGTTGGTATTTGTGAGTGTTTGGTATTTAGATTTACAGTCTGGTAAGTTTAACATAAAAAAAAACGTTTAGCTAGATTTTCTTCAGGCATGGAGGAGAGACTAAGATCTTCAAGACAAAGACTGTCATTGGATGCTGTCACTGAGATTCTGTTTGATGATAGCTCGGAAGACCTCAGTAGCACATCTGGGTCAGAATATGAGCCTTCTGACAACAACTACAGTGAGGCTGAAGGCGAAGAGGAGCCCCAGGGAGAGACAACCAATCTCAGTAATGATTCATTAGTTGTGCACACCCAACAAAGTAAGGATCATGAAGAAGAACCAAATGAAACTGATGAGAATATCACTGCAAATCAGGGAAAACCACGACAAGGAGATCAGAAAACTAGTCAGAGAAATGCAGATGGCTCTGAGGAAAACCTGAATGCAACCCATAGTTTTGAGAGAAACTATCCAGATACAAGCCAGGGAAATGCAAATGTTTCTGAAGAAAACTTGAATACAAACCACGGAGCTGATGGAAACAATCAAGCAGGAATTCTCGAGTCTTCAGGAAGAAAGAAAGGATGAAAAAAGCTCCATGAGCTGAGCCGACAGGAACGAAGAAGGTTGAAAGCAAGGGATGAAGAGTACATGACCTTCTCCAAGAAAGTACATAGTGCTAGAACTTTCAAGGATTGTTCTGGAAAATGTAAGATAAGCTGTTTCGATAGAGTAGATAATGCAGCCAGGAAAGCAATGTTTGACTCTTATTGGAAAGCTGGTGACAAACTGGTGACAAAACTGGTGACAAAAACAGCAGTTTTTGGCTAGACTGATTAGAAAAGGTCAACCAAAGCGAAAGAGAAAGAGAGTGGACGAGAGCAATAGGGTAAGAAGTGCATCCTACCAGTACACATTCAAGAATATCACTGGAGAAGTAGAAACTGTCTGTAAAACCTGTTTTATTGGGACATTCGACATCACAGATAGAGAACTGAGAGGAATAGTTTCAAATATAACTGAGTTTGGTGTAATCCAGACACCAGATTCAACCCCCGAGAGACAAGCGTACAACAGGTGTCCAGAAACTGATATGGAATTGATCAAAAAACACATAAACTCTTTCCCGGCCTTTGAGTCACATTATTCAAGAGCCCTGGAAGTAATTGACCTGAAGTTTCTCGAACCAGGCCACACACATCTTGAATGTAATTCGGATCATGCAAGGATAGAGAAGGCCAGGAAAACGACCAACATTCAAATGTTTGAGCCTGCAGACTGGGCAAATGTCATCAGGACTGCCAGAGGCAAGATATCTATGAATGCTCATCAAATGAAAAAGGATGAAATCTTAGATTTTGCTGAATTCTTTAAGAAAGTCTTTGTCAGAATAAATATTGACGTTGACAAAAAAGAGTTCAAGTGGACTGACATCCGTTGGTTCCGGTACACAAAGGATTTAGGGATAGTGCAGTCCAAAACTTTCCACAAGAATGACGAGCCATTCCGAACCATGAATTTACGAAAAAGGGGTAGAGTTGCTACTATCCCAGTTCTTTCTCCGAAAATTTCCCAATGGCCACACAATTAGCAAAGCCAAGTACGATGACCTCATCTCTCTTCTTCCTTTCATCCCAGAGGATCTCCACCGTTTCTTCAGAATTCTTCTGTATGACAATGCGCTTCGTGACTACAATCCAGACGAAGCTGAGCCTCCAGAAGAAGATTAATCATTCTTAAAGTGATTTTGATTAATTTTTTGTATTTAATTGATGCATTGTAAGCAAAGAAATAAAACTCTGAAAGGACTTGTGCCTTTTTTGCAAATTAAAAAAAGTCGAATTTTTAAAATTGTCATTTTGCAAAAAAAGTCATAAGTCCCTTATCTTCTAAATAAAAAACAATTCAGCAATTCGAAAATTTCCATCGAATTCCGCTCCGAAAATTAACTAGGAATCAGTCTCAAAAGTTTCAAGTTTTTAAAATTTTGATTTGTGACAAAGATTTTTTCATTGTTTTTACTCTCCTGTAAAATCATAAAAAGTGGACTTACGACCATTTTGCTTAACACCACAGAAATATGGTTTCACCACAAGCAAGAATTTGGAAACTAGCCCCTTCCCTACTAATTCTAATAGCTTAAAGCCTACTGTGTCATTGGCGCTTGACTGAAAAGGATTTATAGGACATTTCTTTCTTTTCCAGCTATTACTGCATTGAAAATGAAAATAAAAATAACAGTGAAATTAATTATAGTTTCAAAGGCTGTTCAAGACACAGTTTTCAGTAAAGTGCCAATGACACTGTAGGTTTTAGAGTGCTACAGTGAGAGAAGAGGCAAAACCCAAACTCTTGTTTGTAGTGATATTTTTTTTATTTCAAGCTTGATTCGTATATTCAATTTAAGTTTTGCTTGTTTTAAGATTTATTTATTCGTTTATGTTAGTACCTACTAAAAGTTTGTTTGCTACGATTGTTTATTTGATTTCCCTTCGATTTGGGTTTTGTTTATGCTTCAAAAGCAAATTTTTTTTTTCGTTTTAAGCTTGGTTTACATGTTCAATTTAAGCTTTACTCGTTTTTAGATTTATTTATTCATCTATGAAAGTACCTGTTGTATGTTTTTTTGCTATGATTCTTTATCTAATTTCTGTTCGTTTAGGGAATCATATGTTCCTTAATAGTACTTTAAGGTTGTTTTGTGTTTGAGTTATTTTAGGTTTCTATTTTGTCTGACCTTATGTTCAATATAACCTTTACTTTTTTTTAAATTTCTTTTTCGGAGAGTTTTTTTTTCATTCTTAACCTTAACAATCTACAACCTGCACAACTTCTTTAAAGTGAGGGTTGAGGGGGGAGGGGGCATCTCCAGATAAGTAATTACGGGGCTTTTCAACTATGCTGAACAAATTGGCAAAATTTGATATGACGTTGTATTGATAAATGATGGGCATGATGGGGTCGCCCTTCAATCACTTTTGATTCTTAAAAAAGTCTTTAGAGCTTTTTATTTCCAATCGAATGAGTTGTTTTCAAAGTTTCAACGACAACTCCTTCTATACGAAGTGCTTTGGCCAGTGCCTTGGTCAGTGCCTTGCGCTGCATATGATTTACTCAACTGTAATGTATTTTCTATCAGAGCAATAAGTCATCCAGAATAACTGCTGCTAAATTTGAAAAAGATAAATTCTTTTTCTCTTTTAAGGAATTTTGACGACTCTGTTTAGGATTTCGACGAAAGTCGAAATGCTGATACAAATACAATAGGGCCGTTTTTTAGTACTAAGATCTTTTAACTACGTAGAACAAAATGGCTATCTCAAAATTTTGATTGGATGTTTTTGGGAAAAAAGTGGGCGTGAGAGGGGGGTTAGTTGCCCTCCAATTATTTTGGACTATTATAAAGGGCACTAGCCCTTTGAATTTCCAATCGAATAAGCCTTTTTTCAAGTTTCTACGACCACTTTCTATAAAAATCGTTATATGCCCCCAGGGCATAACTTACAACCCTTGCCCTGAGGGCTGTGGGGGAGTCTCCTCCTCAAAAACATAATTTTTATCCTGAAATCAACTACACTGAACAAATGTTCATTTCAAAGTTTCAGTCAACTGTAGTGTATTTTCTATCAGAGCAATGAGTCATCCATTGTAACCACTGCTAAATTTGAAAACGACAATTTCTTTTCTCTTTTTAGGGATTTCGACGAATGTCGAAATGTAGATTCTAAAAATACAATAGAAGAAATGTTTCTATTTTTAGTAATTTAAAACATTTTAGTATATGTTCAACCATTTTTTGTTTTGATTTGAATAACCAAGTATGGATTTGTTGTACTGTATTATATTTTTAGATTTAAACAGCCAAGTATTTATTTGTTGAATTTACGGTCTTCGGCCAGAAGTTTTGATGTTTCTTGCTATCCACTGTTTAAATTCATTTCAAATAAAAGAGAATATTTGAGACATTCTCTGAAAAAACTAGAGGCCTCTTTGGGGAGCTGAATGCATAGTTTTATACACTTGATTTTAATAGTTTGAACTAGCCTAGTAGAAATAATGCGAGACATACAGCCTATTAGTAAGAAGACCTTTTCTTTGGCATTCTGGAAAAATAAAGATGGGTTTTTGGACCACCCCTTGGATACCACCAATTTTACTACAAAATGATGCAATGTGAGGGTAGTAACAAGAGACCCAACTCTTGGTGAAATTTTTTGTCAGCATAAATTAAAAATGTGGTTTCTGTTTTGACATTAAAAAGAAATTGAATGAAAAAATATTGAAAAGAAAATTGAAAAATTGAAAAGAAAAAATAATATCTAATATTTGTGATTTATTTAATTTTATATGAATTTCCAATCGAATAAGGCCTTTTTCAAGTTTCTAAGACAAAGCTTTCAATAATAACCTTATATACACCCAGGGCATTATTTATACTCCTTGTCCTGAAGACTGTGGGGGGAGTGTCGTGCTCAAAGAAATAATTTCAAGGTCTTTCAACTGCGTTGAACAAAATGGCAATCTCAAAGTTTTGACTGGATGTGTTTGGGGAAATGGTGGGCGTGGAAGGAATGTTAGTTGCCATCCAATCACTTTTGACTATTAAAAAGGGCACTAGCCATTTCAATTTCCATTTGAATAAGCCCTTTTAAAAGTTTCTACGACAACGCTTTCTAAAAAAACCTTATACGCCCCCAGGACATAACTTACAACCCTTGCCCTGAGAGTTGTGGAGAGGTTTTCATCCTCAAAGACCTAGTTTCCAGAACTTCAAACTACGTTGAACAAAATTGCTATCTCAAAATTTTGATTGCATGTATTTGGGGAAAAAGTGAAAGTGAAAGAGGGGTTATTCTCCCTCCAATCACTCTCAGATATGAAAAAGGGCACTAGTCCTTTGAAGTTTCAACCTAATGAGCCTTTTTTTAAGTTTCTAGGACAACCTTCCTATAAAAAACCTTATATGCCCCCGGGCCATAACTTGCAACCCTTGCCCTGAGGGTTGTGGGGGAGTGTCCTCCTCAAAAACATAATTTCTATCTGTAAATCAAATACGCTGAACAAAATGGCTATCTTAAAATTTTGATTGGATGTGTTTGAGAAAATGGTGTGCGTAGAAGGGGTGTTAGCTTCCCTCCAATCACTTTCGACTATTGAAAAGGTCACTAGCCATTCCAATTTCCAATCGAATAAGCTTTTTTCGAAGTTTCTACGACAACTCCTTTGATACAAAGTGCCCTGGTATAGAAAAATAATTAATTCATTGTGCCAACATCGTTCTTTACTTAGCCACCGCTATTGCGCTGCCTAGGAAAAGGGCCTTAGAGCTTTTTATTTCCAATCGAATGAGTTCTTATCAAAGTTTCAACAACAACTCCTTCTATACGAAATGCCTTGGTCAGTGCATTGCGCTGCATATGATATAGTCAACTGTAATGCATTTTCTATCAGAGCAATAAGTCATCCAGACTAACCATTGCTATATTTGAAAACGCCAATTTCTTTTCCACACTCTTTTTAGGGATTTCAACAAAGGTGGAAATGAAGATTCTTATACAATAGAAGAAATGATTCTATTAAGTATATTGGACAAAATTTGAATAGTTTCTAACTTTTTATTTTATGTTCAAGCATTTTATGTTTTGATTTGGATAATCAAGTATGGATTTGTTGTCCTGTAAAATTTTTAGATTTAAACAGCAAAGCATTTATTTGTTTTATTTATTGTCTCCAGCCAGAAGTTTTAATGTTTCTTGCTACCCACTGTTTAAACTCATTTCAACTAACAGGGAATATTTGAGACTTTCTCTGAAAAAACTAGAGGCCTCTTTGGGGAGCTGAATACTTAGTTTTATATACTTGCTTTTATTAATTTGAATTAGCCTAGTAGAAATAATGCTAGACTAATAGCCTATTAGTAAGAAGACAAGAATCAACTTCTCCAAAAGCCTAGAATACTGGTGGAAAGTGATCCTGGCTGCTTGTCTTTGCAGCTAATTCAGATTTATTGTCTTATTAACATAGTTAAACTTGTAGGGTAAGACACCTCTTTTTGGGAAAGAGGAACTTTTTTTTGGCATTCTGGAAAAATAAAGATGGGTTTTTAGACCACCCAAATTTTACTACAAAATGATGCAATGTGAGGGTAGTAACAAAAGTCCCAAGTTCTTAGTCAAATTTTCACCAATGATTTGTCAGCATAAATTAAAAATGCGGTCTCTGTATTGACAAGCAATTGAAAAGAAAAAATAATATCTAGTATTTCTGATTTATTGAATAAATATCAAGCAATAAGTTACATTTTTAGAACCAGATTAAAATCAGCTTTCTGTTAATATGAGAATAAAACTGAAACACTGAAATTGTAAATAGGCTACATCAAAATAGGATAATTGGTATTTCCAAAAAGTGGTCCTTGTAGGTAAGTTGGTAAAGTTCTACAAAATCATATTATTGAGTAAGGAATAAAGTGAGTACACCATTTTATGCCTTTTTTTATGCTGATTACAAATATAATAAGCATTTCTATTGAAAATTAATTTCAGCCCCCCCCCCTTATATATACCTAACCTAAACCTGAATTGGCATATATAGGGGCGGGGCTGAAATTCATTTCCGACAGAAATGATTATTATATTTGTAATCAGCATAAAAAAAGGCATCAAATGGTGTATTCACTTTTGTCCTAACTCAATAATATGATTTGGTAGAACTTTACCGGTAAGTCAAGAAACTAATAATTTCAAGTGTTTGATCTTAAATAATTTTAATAATAGTCATATTGATGCATATCTTAGATTTTTAGCCATTTACTTACAGATACCACCAGATGGCTAATTTGACAGTGTATATAAATACAAATTTTTAAATTAGGCAACCAACCAACAAGTGTTTTAAGCATAGGAGTCCAGCTGGACATAAGGAAACATATTTAGAAGACAATTCTTACTCCATAACATGGAGAATAATCCTAGTTAACACATTTTGCAGGGGGAGAGCCTTTATCTTCAACTTTTTCCTTGTTTTTCCATTTTTTTTTTCAAGAAATTCATGAATTTCTTAGAACCTATATATTCACAGAATATATATCCCTACCCCCCTAATCTGCAAATATATACCTAGAATTGCATCCTCAATCTAAATATAACATCCATTTCCATCACAAATGAACTTTACTCCCATATTAGCCATGTGGTGGATGTCCATTTACTTATACATACAATACTTCTCAATTTATATAATTTTGCCCAATTGGATACTGGTTTTTTAGCCTAATTCTTATTTTTTTTTATTTATCATGCTATTATCAGTTTGTTGTAGAAATTACCTTAGGAAGGGCTTTGGAGTATTGCATTGAATCTTACTGTGCTTGTTGTGACTGATGTTGAACTAGCCAAAAAGCAATATTTTCATGCTACTACTGCTGCTTCTACATCTAATACTACTATTACTCCTACTAAAACTAATAGTATTAAGGTGAAAATTTCAGGGAATTCTGAGAGTATGTTGGTCTAAAGTCCTCTAAACCATAACACACTTCCTAAGGTGAATTGCTACCTTAATTTGTTTCACCAAAACAACAGGCTAAATATTTTCAATAGGTGAACAAATTGTTTGGGAATGCACCTGTAGCACAGTTAGGGTCTGAGAATGTGTGTTAATGTCCCTACTTATTAGATGGAAGGTGAATTTTCAACATTTTTGAAAACCTTGCAACGTTTTAACTGTGACCAATTACTAACATAAAAATTAGTTTTTTATTTGTAATCAACAATTGTAACCAATTTAAACCAACAAATGGTTTGCTTAGATAAAAATTAAATTTGCATAGGCCACATGAACATATAGCCTAGGCTATAGGAATAAATTACAGCTATTAAAGAATGGTTGGTTTAGAAAAAAACACACATTTTTGTTATTCTTTAAAACTAGCATGTACAATTTTCACTAGCCTTTATTCAAAGCCAGTTTTACCTTATTGTTTTTTTTCTTTTATTGCTTTCTTATCATGTCTCCTTATTAGGTGGAATGGTCATAATTTACACCTTTTTTTGCATCTGGTACTTTGCCATTAAGAAGTGTTTTGTTGCAAAAAAAAAAAAAAATATTAGATTGCATCAAGTCTATGCACTACACATGACACATTTCAACAAAGAGGCGTTCACATATAACAGTGTTCAATAATAATGAAATATATCATCAAGGCTATATGGGATCATTGGGGTGATTTTCATAGGGTAAAATTCTAGTTTAGCTACTTTGTGCTATCTTGGAAAGGGATTAGGTTAGGAAATGAAAGTTTCAGGGATGCATGTATAGACTAAAGTATGTCCCATGAAGGTATTTTTGAAGTAACTACCTCCACTCTTTCTCCCTCTAGAGGGCCCTGACCTTTGATGATCTTTAAAAATCTTGATGTTTTAAAATTGAAACCTTGTAAAATAGATCTTCTACTTAAATAAAGCACAACAAAACTGTTCTCAGCTTCACAACTTTGCTCAATTAGGGGTGTAACTTGCTATAGGACAAGGAGGAAGGGCAAACAGCCCCTCCTAGACCTCAGTTTGACCCCCTCCCCCTCAGACCCCAGCTGAAATTTAGTTTCTTCCAAAACTAAGATAAACTTGCATAATTCAAGCATCAACAGAAACAGATCGGTTTTTTAGAACATATTTACCTTTATAGTATTATAAAGTACCTTTATAGTAATAATAAATAATAATAAATATATTGGAAAAACCCGTCACAATTGAACAAAAGACGGATAAAAAACAAAAGAGAAGAAAACGCACATACAAAACACAACGAAACTTCTTGAAATGAAAATAATCACGAAGGAACTATAATACAACTATGTAAGAATGGCGGTCCACTGGTGGTTACTCGCTTCTACTCTATCACGGTACTTTTCAAGGCACGCTTCCACTGCAGTAAATGGGTCAGGTACTGAATACCGCCTCGTTAGGTAAGAATTACTTGTTCTTAATGGCATCTCAAGTAGGAACTTGAGGTACCTGAAGAATATTCTTCTTATAGTTACTTTATTCGAATGTGTAAGTAACTTCCAGAACGGCGAAACGTAAAGAACATGGGGTAAGGCAACAGCAACAAATATTTGTGCACGCAGCGACCTATTTAGATTACGCTTAGAGGAAACCGAAGCTCCATAAGCTGACCTGATCTTCTTCTCGATGTGCTTTACAAGCAGTGCTCGTGTATGCTGAAGAGTTTCACCGATCGGCAGACCCAGGTATACAATTGACTTAGAGGGCATGACCACCTGTGACCCTAATTGGATTTCGGGTTGAGAGGCATTCCAGTTAAATAACAGTACTTCACATTTTGTCACATTAAAACTCAACCCGATTTCATCATACTCCATCTCCAAAATTTTAAAGTTAGATTCCAAAGAAGACAAAATTCTTGAAAAGTTTAGAAGGTCATCTACAAACCAAACTAGGGACACGTCAATGCCTTTAAAAATACAGCAAGGGGCCACTTTTGACTGGGCCCTCGATATGCTGTTGTTGAACAGATCAGGTGATGATACGGCTCCCTGTTTTATACCTTTCTTCACCACAGCAAACCTACGACTCAATTTACCTGACAGTTTAATACGGACCTTGAGCCTACTATACATGTCGTTCAAGGGTTTGACAATAGCACGGTCGACTCCGGACTTTCTCAGCTCAACCATATTCTGAGAATGGATACCCGAATCAAAGGCCCGCCGTACATCATATTCACCTATAGCTAGGCTTTCTTTCGAAATGTGGGCATCCAGTAGAACATTTGCAACTACATGCAAGGCATGGGCACATCCTAATCCAGCTTGGAATCCAAACTGGTGGGGAGGCACTTTACAACTAGCTTTAATGTCCGAAATTATGAGCTTTTCAAATAGCTTACAAAACACAGATGATACAGTAATGGGTCTGTATGACGATGGTTCATGAGCAGGTTTACCCCTTTTCAAAACTGG
Organism: Artemia sp. Qi Xiang Cuo; assembly: GCF_049724085.1. Classification (NCBI taxonomy): domain Eukaryota; kingdom Metazoa; phylum Arthropoda; class Branchiopoda; order Anostraca; family Artemiidae; genus Artemia; species Artemia sp. Qi Xiang Cuo. Next base: position 58,337,216 of record NC_142808.1, read on the forward strand.
AGTGATCACACCTAAACAGAAAATATCCGGTACAATACCATGTGTTAGTATAATTTGGTAAGCTATTGCTAAATGCTCCGATAGAACTGGACCACCATTCAGTAGGTGTAGAGCACAGATTTGGTCGGCACCGGTGGATAATTTCTTCTTTAATTTTTGACAAAGGTGGGTTATTTTCGCACTAGAAATCACGAGGTAATTATGCTCTTTCGTCATAAGCTGATCGAGCTCTTCGCTAAACTTTTTATTTTTCACTTCATCTGGTGGGGAGAATTCAGCAGCAAAATAATATACCCATATTTCCTCATCTATATCACTAGCATTTTGTCCCGTACTTTCTACAGGCCTGGCACGGAGCTTCCAGACCAAATTAGGGTTTTCAATGATTTTTGAAACTGTTTCCCGTTTGAGGCTACTACGATGTTTTCGTAGCTCTTTCGCGAACCGCCGTTTTGTATAAACCCGCAATTCATTGACTACCCCGCTTCTTGGCCGGTCGCACTCGTGCCAAACCCCCAGCCAGAACTTGGCAGCTGCTCTTGCCTTCACAAGCTCACTGTTAGAGGCCCATCCTTTCACTCGCGACCCACGTCGGACGCTACGTAATGGGAAAGCAACCCTTTCAGCTACTCTCAAGGAGTGGCAAATTTCGTAGAAATACATGTTCAGTTGCAGGCGTATCTCGCTTTCCGTTAGGCCACAATCCCACTGTAGGAGGTGGAAAGGCACTTTAATTTTCTTCAAAGTTTGTTCACAATTGAGCTGGAACTGCTCACGGACTACTTTTTTCCAATCACGTGTTGGCTCAGGCTTGGTTTTTGGAGCACACTGGGGACTGACGGCTGGTATTGCAAAAGAGAGAGGTAAATGATCCGAATAGGCACCGTCAGATCCAACCGAGACTGACTCTAGGTCCAGTTTGTAAGTTACTACATGATCAAGATTTGAGACGGTTTTTGCGGTACTGATATAGGAATAGCACTTATCCTTCTTAGCAACTTTAAATCCGCTTGGTAAGACGTTCAGCAATAGTACAGCCCGAGGGCAGGAATGATCGTCGAGATTGCAGTTAAAGTCACCAAGAATTATAACAGGGCATGATTTCTGGACTAAACTGAGGAGGCACTTTCCGAGCTTCTGGCATGCTTTTGCAAAATTCTTTTCTGAAGCGATGTCATTGTAATTGGTTGGTAAATAAACATTTACGAAAAACACGCCATGCATTTTGGCAGCTTGGAACCATTCATTCTGCTCGACACACACGGGGGGCCCCGAGTTAGAGCGTGTGATTATGGCTAGGCCACCAGAGGGACGACCCCGAGTCCCAGATCTTCGCGCAGGTTGAACGAGGTAATGCATATCCGAGGAAAACTTTAGAAGGTTTACACTATCATCGGTCAGAAAGTGTTCCTGTATGCAAATACAGTTATATTCTTTAGAAAGGTCAGTTAGAAGGGGGATTCTGTCCAACACTTTACCGTTCATATTCCAGCAGAATATTCGATTTTCCATTTACGTGCTAGTGTTAGGCTGGGCTTTGTTAAAGGGACAAGCAGCATGGTAGCAAGAGTGTCTACTAGAGCCACAGTTTAGGCATTTTTGCGGATTACTACATGGGTTGTCCTTACTAGAGCTGTGACCATCGCCACCGCAGCGCGAACACCTGTCTGGTTGCGAACAGTCAGCTGCTAAATGACCAACAGCATGGCACTTGAAACACCTCCTCGGTAGAAAGCGGAACTCTTCAATCCTGAACAGTTCTAAACAAATCTTCAGCGGGTTCGCGATAGCGTTTTCAAGTGTTTGTCGACGTGCATAGAATAACTTGAACGCTCTCGTAGATCCGCATTGCGCCACTTTGTCGCAACCAGCAATTTGACAGAGTTCACTCTCGCTAACTGATGAGGGTACTCTTTTCATGATACCGACAAACTGGGGAACTTTGACTTTAGTGGTTATGTTCTTCCTTTTCATTGCTTCTGCAAGTTGGGTAGCGGCATCTCGAGACTGTACAAGAATCTTCCATTCATCGATGCTACGTTTCAGAGTAAGAGAATTGGAGCTTACGTCGCTAGGGCAAACCTTTGCAATGAAGTCTTTCCGGGATTGTGGGGACGTTAACTCAGGCGGCCTATCGTTTGCTTTCACAACCACCGAGTAAAGTGGCTTTGATGGCGGATTCGCTGCTGAACGGGGAGTGGGTGAGCCCTGGGAAATAGCGTCGCTTATGGTAGTATATTGCTGCGATACCCCGGCGAGCTGCTGAGCACATTGTTCAGATGCAAGTTTGATCTTATCCGCGATAGCCCCTAATCCGGCATCAAACTTTCGACACATCTCGTTTACTTTTATTCTCACGCAGGCACTGACCTCATCAGGGCAGGTGGGCACTTCCTGCGGATCAAAAATTACGAAAGTAGGCAAGGGCTTTTTCTCTTTAGCGCAAAGGGCTAGGATTTTCGCCATTTCCATCACGTTATCAGAATCGTTTGCCGTTTTCCGATAGACGTAATCATAACCAATCTCATTGGCAAGCGTTATAAGTTTCTCCTTCGCACTAAGAATTTCTGCATGATCAAAGAATTCCACAGCTCGCTTAACAATGCTTTCAATTTTGTTCCCCGCTTGCATGGATCACGTGAGAAAATTCAGTACAGCATTGCGTACGAGAGTCCCCATTGCTTACGTCACAGCATTCAACGCAATTTTTGGATAGCGTACACAAGTATAAGGGAAGCGTCGGGACCTGCTCACCTATTCCCCGCACTTTAAGGGTAACTAAATACCAGCAGGTACGTACGGCTCTTGCGGCAGGCACCCGCCCCTCTTCTGCTTACAACCTGTGTACGTTTACCTATCGGGAATATTATTTCGCGGCTCGCTTTGCATGGAAAATTCTTCAAAAGAATTTGATTTTAGATCCAGATAATTCTTCAGACAACCAATCCTCACTCGACAGCCGATGAAATTCAGCAAAGTAACCTTGACAAGACTGAAGCCTATGCTGAAGTCATTTACTATCTAAATCTCTTGACAGAGGTCTTATAAGTTTAGCCTAATTAGACAAACACATTTAAATCACACAATCTTCAATTCTCTGGTCTGTTGGTGGCTTTTTGACGAAATTTCACTGGACTTTGAATATGATAACCAAACTTTCCAAACGTTTTCGGCTGCCGACTTTTTGGCTGATTTTTCAAATTCGCCCAAAAGAAATTATATTGTCAACTTCGGAGCGGCAACAGCGACAAAGAAAAGTCGAAATCAGGACACGTTGAAATCTCTAGGGAATTACACTTATATATCACCAACTAGAAACAAATCAAACACAATAAAAATCCAAGGTAAGTAAGTATAGTATAACACTTTAGGGTCTATTAATAAGGAAAATAACACACTAGGTGTGGAAAGATGTCTTTGACTCACTATTTGAGGCAATAATCCACAATTAGAAATTCATAATAACACATGGGTTTGTGACATGGGTTTGTTGTAATTTTCCAGTAGTAATAAATTTAACCTTTATGGTACCAAATGGTTTATTTTTTAGTTTTTACCGTCATTTTCACTTGATTTTTGGGGATTGGCCTCAACTTTGCCTCCCCCCTCCCTCCAGGATTTTGGCAAAATTATGCCACTGTGCTCATTCCCAATTAATGAGGTTTCAAAGATGCACAAATACATTTTGTAAATTTTGAAAAAAAAAACATTTATATAGAGTAAAATTTTACTCAAATAACAAGAATTGCATTTTCAGAACTAAAACCAGAGAAAACAAAACTGATAACTGAAAATTAAGGTAAAATGTTGTTTTGTCAAAATTTCAATAGGTAGACCTGTCAAGTAAGCAAATTTCTAAGACTTATAAATCAGAATAGGGTTAACATTGAACTTTGGCAATACCTTCCTGGAGTATGTTTTTGGCCTTAGAATCATTACTGAAAATTTCCTTTTTCTAACCTAAACCCTTTCCCATATAGCAAAAAATAGCTAAACTAGGATTTTACTGGTCATAGTAAGGAACCAAATGGTGCTCTAGTCTGGTACTAAGAGGTTTCCTTAAGAATAGCTAAAACTGTAGGCTGGTAACAAACACTAAAAAAAATTTAGCCTATTATTGATAAAGGCTTCTTTGCTCCTGTTCCCCTCTCCCTTATATACCTAAGAATCTGCCATGTAACTTAAAATCCAATCCTAATTTGATGTACCACAGTCACCTAATGCACCTGCATGGATTTACTATGATAATATTTCATAAATATGTCAGTAAATAAATATTGTAGTTTCTAAATTTTAAAACATGCAACCACAATGTGTAAGCAGTGTGTGTCAATCCACAAAAGTTTTTCTTTAGGAAGATTTTGCTTTCAATGAAAGTACAAAGCAAAGTTATTATTTCATTAAAATTACCATAAAAGGTACTTTCAAAATCTAAGATGGGATGGAGGCAATAACCCTGTATCCTCCTCCCATCAATGTGCCCATATGTAATATTTATTTCTTGTAAGGTATGTTTCATGTTTTTATTACTTTTTTACTCAGTTTTATTTGTTTGATAAAACCACATACAGTTGCATTGAGTGTTAGATTCCTGTTTTTTATGATTAGGTCATTTGGTTTTAGGTATAAATAAAAATATTGAAAAATTAGCCATAAACCCTTCTATAATGGGTAATATTTTGTGCAACTAATACAGGCCCAGCATAAAAAGACATGGTACATCTTGCAACTTTGGTTCCAATATGTATGGTTATGTTTCATTTTTCTACTACATTTGTGTGCTGCAACTGCAATAGTAGTAACCATTATATAACCATAGTATTGATTAGATGATTTTTTTTTAGGGGGTTCACTTATTAAACCCCAGACACAAGACAAGTTTTTGGGGGTGGGGGGTCAATTATTAACAAGCTAATCAGAGGCAGGGATGGGGTCAGAGGCTAATCATTTGTTTTTGAGGGTTTTTATCAGGTGATTATTTAAATTCTATTTGCATCTACTTTTAGATTAATTGTCACTAAATCAGATAGGAACAGCTAATTGTGGACTTTGGAAAATACATAATTTATATGACCAAAATAGCAAAGGCCTTGGATAATTACTAGAATTAGTCCTATTTTGACATTAGTAAATAAAGTGACAACATATTAGCCAAAAGGATGAATAAATTTTCTACACTCAAGGACATTCTTTTGCTACATCTTTAGATCATCTACAGAATATTAGTTTTTATCATCTTGGTTCTATGATTTGAAGTAAACAATAAATTATTTTCTAAGCTTTATTGAATTTTTTTATTTTTCTAAATTATCAAAACCATCAACAAGCCTTTCATCAAAATAATTTTCAAAACACTTGACTTCAGACAAGGTTTCCAGCTAAACTGTCATGCATCTTCCTTGATCCTAGTTTTGGCTTTGAATATGATGAAGAAAGTTTTGCGTTTTCAAGGTAATAAAAGCCTGTATTCTGCAATTTTATCATTTATGCATTACTCCAACAAAAATCAAGGCACCAAAAAAAGACATTAAAAAAAAAAAAAAATTGTGAAAAAGTGGAACAAAATAACGGTTTGGAAATATGTCACAGTGAATGCATAACAATCTGCATGTTTTGTGGAAAGAATTTAAAATTGCAGTGCCATTTCCAAGTGTTCTTAATAGTATTATATGTTTTATAGCTGACATTAACTTGTTTCAGAGATAATATAATGGATGTCCCTCAAATTCCAAACATGGCTGTGCCTGTCACCATTTCTGAGACTTCTGTTGTTAAAAATGGTAAGTTATCCAATAAAATTGTTGTAAAAAAAACTGCTTTTCTAGAGTAAATATTTGCTTCTTTTTCTTCTTGCTTCTAAAGTTCTTCTCAGTGAAATTAACAAAAAAGAAATAACATGCAACTGCATAAAAGCTAGGCAAAGAATGGCTATTTTGCTACTCAAAAGTCTAGTTTATTAGATATATTTTTTCAGTTTGGGGAGACAACAAGTCTTCAAGTTGAAAAATTGTCTCTTACTATTTTCTGCCGGCAGGCACAAACCATAAGAAAAATTAGAAAGCAATAAGAAAAAAGCATTCCTACTGAAAGTGTCTATTCTGTGAGGCAGCCACAATAATTATCTGTTCATTATAAGGACTAATTTTATAATTATTATTTATCATAATTTATTATATATTAATTATAGGGACTAGTTTCTGTCTCTTATAATAAGTATTTTTGTTTAAACAAAATTACCTACAATCTTTTTCATAACATTACTTGATGTTTGTTTGTTTCCTGTGATTATCTTTTTGTGATTTGTAAATAAATCAAGAAAAAGAAAAGGCGTTTATGATAAGGAATATGTTGGTGACTGAAGAGGTAGGGTGAATCGGGGAAAGTCCGACACCTTAACATGTTTTTTTTTGTTAAATTGACTCTCAAGATTTTTTTTTATGAGTATCTCATATCATCTTCTATCAACCTTTTTGTTACAACAGTTTTCCATATTATTCACTTTCTGATTTTCCCATATACTTTGCTTGTAGCCCATCACCAGGTCTCAAAGTTGGTGCAGTCTGCTATGTTGGACTTACCCCAGCTTTGGGGGACGTGCAACATATCCTACTAGCTTTTTTCAACAATATGTCAAAAATAATATGACTTCACCATCTTAAAGGGCATCGAGGAATCACTATAAGTCCATAAGCAAACATTTTTTATGTCAAACTGACTGGCATCAAAAGGCCAGAGCATACTTTTTTCTGCTGCTGTGGGGTAACTCCGACAGTGTCGGACTTACCCAACAGATAAACGTTACAAGTATCATAGCCGAGGTGCACAAATCACTGAATGTAAATGATTGCTTGTATTTTAAAAAAGAAAAACATATCACACAAAATATGGTTTGACTCCAGATACAAAAAGGTACTCATCTATGTTGTAGCTTACGTGTATGGGCATAAGACAAAGATCTACTGACGCTTGCTAGTAACTGCCTTGTACGATACAATAACCTGACGGATTTGGGGTATTTCAAATGGTCCGGTTTTCCCACTAAGTTTACTGGTCCTGCTTAATGTATTTGTCATCTACAGTATCGATATCGTCTTTCTTTGGCCAATTGAAAGAGTAGGTGGCAAGGCTCAAGCAGTGAAGAAACTTGAGCTTAACTTTTCCCTCATCAGGAAAGTCTAGAACCCTTCCTATGTAACCTTGTTCATCATTCCTTGCATCGTATCTAACTGCATAGTGCTCATTTAGCTTGGGAACAATCTTTTGCTTACTGGGTGTCTCCTTGTCATCACTGTCACTTTCTTGAATAGTATCTTGAATACTCTGATCATCCTCATCAGAGCCAAGTTCAAGGCTGATGTCTGATTCGCTATCACCCGTATCTCTATTGGCTTCCCTCTTAGGAAATTTTTTTTTCGATTTTATACCCTTCCCATCTGAACTTTTCTTCTTCTCTTTGCCTTTTGCTTTCAGATTTTCTTCCCTTTTAAGCACCTCTAGATGTTCTTTTGATGTTATCACTTCTGCCTCTCTTGCAATTTTCTTCCGTTTTTCTATTCCAGAAACTGATGGTAGGTCGGGCTGCTTCATTGAGTGAAGAAGAATATTTTCAAAAGTTTTTGATTGGTTGCCAAGCAACTTCCTTGGACTAAAGGTAACAGAAAAGGTAATTTTTTCTAGTTCATTGTTGACAGTGGTTGTGACTTTAGATGTGCCTGAATTTTTCTCCTGCTCCTTTTTCATTTGTGCATAGCGTCTCAACTTGGTAGGTTCAAACTTGGTTTGGTCAATTACGGATGGGTTTACTCTCATTGGAACACTCAGGTCAAAGATTCCAGTTGCTTTGAACAACTTTTCAATCAGGCTAGGAGTGAAATAGGTATCCCATACCTTTGATAAGAGACATACAAAATCCTTCTTTGACAGAATGTTGCCAGGGTGCTCCCTCTGCCATTTCGAGAGATTCTGATCATAAGACACTTTCATTCCCTTGAAAACCACTTTATCGAGAGGTTGAAGCATGTGGAGGTAGCTTTAGGATTGTCACGTTAATTTCGTTTGCAAGTTTTGCAAGAGCAAGAGAAAGCTTTTCAAGTTTTGCAAGAGCATGTGTGCCATGTACATCTAAGATGAGAAGTGCCTTTCCCTTTACATGAGGAAGAAACTGGAATTCAAACCAGTTCATAAAGAGATCAGACGTCATCCACCCTTTATCGGTAGATGAGTAAGATGCACCAGGGTAAGCTCCATCTACAGGTATCCATGAGGTCCCGGTATTCTTTGCAGAGAAAACTATTAAAGGTGTGAATTTTTCTCCGTTTGTACTGATACAAACCAAGGCAGTTGTATTTTCACGTCCATTACCACCTGTTCTACGAGTGGCTGGTGAGCCTTTGGCTCCAGCAACTTTCGTGTTGCCAGGATCCCTGCAGAAAGATGTCTCATCCAAATTAAACCAGCACTGGGGCTTTTCAAGAATATCCATCGCCGTGGCAGTTTCATATAACAGCTCATAAAAACCATACATTATGAAGGGGTCAGATTGCTGCAAAAGTCTTTTGTTTTCTAACCTCTCTGGTTTCTTTAGTGAAATTTTGTTTCGGCACTTGAACCCCACCCACCAGTCATGACCAGGTCGGTTGTCCTTAAATCTAGTTTGAACTGTGTTCTTGATGAGCTATTCTTGGACTTGGTAAAAAAATTCCTGCTTGCTCAGACCTATGCCCCGCTTTTCAAAGTATTCAGAGACCCTGAGCCATATCCTTTTCTATTTCAGCAGGAATTTCTTGACTCCTCCCTCCACCACAAACTGTTTTTTGACTTTTGTCTTCTTCATAAGATGGTCATGCAAGGTAGTGCGCGGTATTTGAAATACTTTCGAAGCCTGTAGCATAGACATTCTCTTTGAAGATATCTCTGCTAGCGCGTTTTGTAGCTGAGTTGCATCATATGTTCCTCCAACCCCGCGTTGTGTTTTCCAAACATAATTTCTAGGCATCTAGAAAAGACAAAGGAATTATGAATGAATGGATGAATTTATTCGAAGGGGAATTATGAATGAATTGATGAATGTATTCGAAAAACTGTCACAAGCAGGTGTGCAAAAAATTCCAAAACAGCCAGTAGCAGAATTCCAAAAGCTGCCAACACTTTAGCAGCAAAATCCGTGATTTGACAGCTTTTCTTTGAGCAAGAAGTATTTCTATAGGTAAAATTTTCAGAAAAGTAACTCATGTAACTTAGTATAGCTTGAGGTTAGAAATATCAATAGTTTTCTTAATCATATTTAATCATATTAAAGTACTGTCTCATATTTACTCTAATACTGCTAATGGTGTATATTATTCAAATTCTCAAGTATACAGTATATAGATTACTACTTATAGTTTATGGATTGAGTTGTACACTCCAATGATATTGGTATTATGAAAATAATACACACCCAACTGCATTCTTAATATTCATTGATCACTGTACTACAACTATAAAAAGGTCAGTATACTTTTACTAGCATAGGAAGAAAGGTCAGTAATTCAGTGATCTATGTCTGGTTTGGATGTGTAGTAAATAATTGAGACATAAGCTTTTGAAAACAGTGGAAAAATTATTTCAAGTCAAGTGAAAGTAAGAGTTACTATGGGTGGATTGTAGTCAGTGAGAATTCACTAGGTGTGGCAACCCTGAAAGAAAGAGGATTTTTGGGGAACCGATTTTGAGAATGTTTATGAGAAGACAGATTTTGGGGGAAATCCCCAAAAATTTGGGGATAGTGGAAGCACTGGTATTTTTGAAAAAAAAATGCCAACAAATTTTACTAGGCCATGAAAACTGTCCATTAGCATTGCTACTATGCTATCCCACTTTTTGCACGGCGGAGCACGACTTGTGTTTTGACACCTTTTCTTTGAGCAAAAATTATTTTATATGTAAAAAGGGTATTTTCAGACAAAATCTGACAACAAATTTGATACATGCCAAGTAGCATTTCTACTTTGCTACACTTTTTGCACGGCTGGTCACAAGTAAAGGTTAAGACGAAAAAAAAATTACAGGGGAGAAAGATAAAGGAAAGCAGGCACAGAACTGCAATACATGAATGATCAACACAACACTACATTCCACTAAGTTAGTAAAGCCATTTAAGGATGGTTACTGGCTTCAACCTTTATTATCTAAAGCTTAGAATCTGTTCTACAATTTAAAATATCCATCTTTGGTAACATGGGGTAAGTCCGACACCCCAGCCAAACTTCCCCCGTAGGGGGTAAGACCGACATGTCGGACTTTCCCCAGATGGGTTTTATCGGGGGTAAGACCGACACCCCTCTTATCTGTTCAACTAATAACATTAGCTTGTTTTAAAAAATCAGGAAGATGCTCCTGGTCTTCTAGTTTCTAAGAAATGAAAAAAAAAGTCTCTATCTCTCTTAATTTATAATCTGCATAAGTTAAAGTAAAGTCAGTTACCTGTGTTCCTAAAAAAACGCCGTCCAAAAAACTTCAAAACCCTCTGAACAGAAGGCGTGCTAACTCTGCCAGAAGTTGATGGCACTGTTGCCTACTGCTATTAATATGGAAGAAAATATGAAAGCCTCCCACAGATACAATGGACCATAGACAAATTGAAGGTCGGTATCGGACTTACCCCACTGTCGGACTTTCCCTGATTCACCCTACAGCAAACAATCTTCTTTTTTCAGTTACCGCTGAGCACCAATATTGGTAACTAACCACCAAGCTGTTAGTTTTTTATCTTGTGACATTTATTATTGCCTTGTTGTCTTTGTCTTGCCATTTTTTATCTGTATTATTTCCTTGGCAAAGAACACATAATTTCATCAGGTTTTATCAACTTTTCCAAATTCTGTCAAGTTTCACAGTTTTCTTAAACTTGCTTTCAAGAGGTTCTTAGTTGTTGCTAGTTTTATATATTGCAGTCAATAGATTTCGAGTTTTCCAGTTTAGACAATTTTCCCTTTCCTACCCTCCACATATTCTTTTATGTTCCAAATACTGTTTTGTTTTTCATAAATACATAGTATTTGTTCAGTATAGCTAAGTGTGAATATCTAATAGATTACCTACCAAAGATACTCCAAGTTTTATTTTCCAGGAAACATTGTCTTAATTTTTTTTTTTTAATAATATTTTCATCACATGGATTTGTTGTTGATTTTAGTCAACACCAAATCCAATCAGCAACCAATACTTGTTCTTAGATTTAAGCTTAAGCCCTATTGAATCTAATGATATTTTGACCACAAGTAGTCTGATTTGTGTGTTTGTTCTTTCTTAAAGTAGCAAGCTTTCCTCTAGGCAATATTTGCTGTCTATTGAGAGCCTTGTAAAAAGTAAGATTTTTTCCAGGGGGAGGGGTTGGGTAGAAAAAATGATTCATATAATGGGTGATAATCTTCCGTTTATTTCATTAGAATTGGAAGGGAAAATATATCAATTATCAGCTATGTCATTTCAATGTTTCTGTCAAACAGGAAGTAGGGTATCTATTTTCTCTTGTGTATATGGATATGTTTTCCAAAATAATTTTACCAATATAAAATATGAAACAAAATGAATGAAAGATGCAAAACTAGAACTAATTGAATAATTTTGTTGTTTGATACTAAAAGAAACTGGGACTAGCATTCAAAGAAAAAAAACAGCATTGCCACCAATCATTTAGTGGCTTTTTTTGTACTAGATGATTAGCCACCTCATTAGCCTATCAACCACATAACTTGTGGAAGAATTTTCAGAAACATTTATCAACTCTAAATCTAAACATTTTGTGTTGGCCATTTGCCAAAGATAGTTCGATTTCTGTTCTTATAAGGGTCATTATTCGTTTTCGTGGCAGTTGTGTTGAAAAAGGGGAAGCAGTTGGGCTTGTTTTGTAAGCTTTTCTGTTGAATGTGTTTGATGTCTCTTCTATATATTCTTTCTTTCAGAAGTTGAAGAGGTTTTACCAAGTGACCATGAGGAGCTTTTTGACTTTTCAACACAATACTTTTGTCGTAAGTATTGTAGTGTAAATATTTTGTACTTGTAGATGATTTTATACAGTCACTTTAATTGTTTTATCTCCATTTTTGTAAATCCAGCAGAAAATATATTGTTGTTATTATTTTATAAATCTTTAAATAGCATTACTGAACGTTTATAGTAAGACTCAGTTTGCCTTCTGAATTTTTGGAAAACTCATCATTAAAAAATTAAGTGTTAAACACAAAACAATTCAGTCAGTGTCAAATATTCCCCTAAAATAGACCTTTACTTTAAAAGCAAAGATAGAATTGTTACGTAAATCAGCGCTGTATTTATGGTATTTGCAAATATTGAAAGTGATAATGCTACCATATGTAGAAATTTCCATGAACAACTCTAGAAGAAGACAGTTTAAACAAAAGTCAAATAAACAAAAGTTTAAATGGGGAGATATTCACTTACAAAAGAATGTCCAGCGTTTATAGGAGTAAGTTAGAGAAGAAGAGAATCTTCTTGAGGAAGAAGTGAAAACTATTATTCCGTTATGTCCAAAACAGCCTGATTAGTAAAAAAAAATAAAACCACTTAAAGGAATGACATGCACATGAGCTCTAAGATTTTTCTTATCGTAGTATTTTCAGTAGAAAAAAATTTAATATATTTTATAATATAAAATAATGTAACATGAACTTTTTCTACACACAAACCACTCTCCTTCAACGCAGTAAGGGCAATGGCAAAACAAGGGGGCGCAGACCACGTAGGGTGGCACTCTCCAGGTGTTGGCACCAGGAGAAGAAAGTGGAAGGTCACTTCTGAAGTATATTATATATGAAGGGTATTTTTCCATCTTTAGTCTTAGCTACTAAAGCTGAAAGCTTTTGTACGAGTTAGCTAAATACTCTGGAAGGATTTTAAACTTACAAACACATATTCAAAGCTTTTTATTGCATACTTAACAACGTTCCGCGATTCAAATCCCGCACTCTATCTAAAGCCCCAATTTAATCTGTGGATAAAATGCTAATTTGTGAAATTGGGTTCCTTTTTATCTAATTACCTCGCTTTAATTTGTTTAGTTTTCATATTATATGTTATTTTTCACATTTATTGTCTGTTTTTTTTTATATCTGGGGGGCTTATTAATTATTGAGAATATTTTATAATACTTTGCTTATTTTCTATCTCTTTATTTTGTTATAGAGGCTGAATATGCTTCGCCAAGTGTTGTCGAAACGATCAGAGAAAATTCTGATTCTACTCTATCACCTGAGCAGCAACAGCTACCTTTAAGTGCTGCATCTAGAATATCCAATTTAACATCTGTGTTGGACTCCCAGGATCTGGATTGTAATGATGAAGGTATATTTGAAAATAATAGCATTGTAATATTAGTTTGAAAAAGGAAATACCCCATTTCACGCATCCCCCAACCTAAGTAAATGCACTCATCTTCCATTATCTGACTCTATTGAACTATTGATCTACTACATGCCATATATGATGTGAGTCATAAACCTGGAGCTCCATAAAGTTAAGCAGTGTTATTTGCATCACTTTCTAAAATAATCAGGTTTAAGGTATGGAAAGGTCATCATTTGTTAAATTCAGAAAGGAGTCTGCTTCTGACGGTAACATCGCTTTTCACACCACTGACTGTTGGGTATCGGAAGGGCAAACAGAGAAAGGGGTACAATGTATACAAGATAAGCACATAATATTTCATAGTACTATGGTAGATGGCTCCGCTGATTAGATAACCTAAAGAATATCACTGGGATTTTGGAATACTGTTTTTTAACTAAACTGTTTAATTATAATCTGCAAACATAAAACTTAAAAAAATTAAAGTTTGGCAGATGTATGTCCCGGAAGAAACTAAAAGTGATTTTGTAAAGCCAAAAAAAAAAAGTAAAATAAAAAAAGAACGGAAATTATTTTTTTTATGTTGTGAGGATTTCATTATTTATTGGTAAATTATTGAGAATTTTAAGCATTTTATTAACCTCCAAGATTGGAGAGTATAAATAAATATAAAATGAACAAACTGCCCATATAAACATTAAACAACAAATTAATATAATTACAGGCCAGTATACACAAACCTAAATTATACTAATAATCCTTAATTACATTTTATTGATAACATCGTAAATTTTAACATGAACAAGCAGGAAATCTAAAAAAATGGAATTTTTGGAATTTATAAAAATAATATCAACTAGCTAAACAAAATATCTGAACAATTAGAAAAAGTAAAATATGGTAACCGTAGTAAATTTAGACGAACTTGAGGAACAGCTACAGAATTAAAAACATGAATTAATGGCTTTCTAGTCAAAACATCCTGGAGAGAAATTACCCTTCCAAAACCTGTAACTCAGGAAAAAAAAAATATTTTATTGTTTAAACATTCTTTTGAGAATTCTAAAATAAAAGATCCTGAAATCGATCAAAAATGGTGTCAGATTTAAATGAAAAATATGTCATTGAAGTTTGCATCTCTCCTCCTTCTTGAAATTTCTGCATTGGTTGTGTAAATTGTACCCCGTAGGTTATTAAACTTTGTTCTCTCTGCAAGTTTTGTCACCCCAACCGCGGACGACCTGCTTTCCGTTTAACCCTAGACGGTTGGCCGAAAAGGACAATCTTTGGCAATCTGTCATCCTTCATTCTCAGAACGTGCTCTGGTCATCTCAACCTTTTTCTCAATTATAGCCCTAGAAAGCAGTATTGAACACCACTTTTCGTACAGCCTATCGTTTGCAATATAATCAGTCGGTCGGGTACCCAAAACAATCCGTTGGCAAATTCTTCTTAATCATTCTTATTCATAGTTTCAATTTCTTCCTATTCATGTTGCTCATACTTTAATTCATTTTGCTCACACTTTCATTTAGGATGTTTAAGTCATCAGCATAATCTAAGTTCAGAGGTTTTACTTCCCCTTTGGATCCCGTGTTCTCCCATTTAGTCCAGTAAATCTACGGAAAAAATCGACGATCTGGGACAAAATTGCAATAAAAATGATTTTTGCACCATATTGTAGAGAAAAAAAAGTCTGTACAACATACCAAAAGTCACGAGGAATCCCCTTGGCGGAACAAGGTGAAAAAGGGGGGGAAAGGGAAAAATCCGGGGGAAAACTCGAAAATCTAAGACCGGTAGTTTTTGATGCTGAGAATGGCGTTCCTGATGCCCTTGGGTCCAAAAAGTTCGAATACGCCGACCCCCCCCCCCCCCCATCTTTTTTGGTATTCGTCTGAAATTTTGAAAAAAATGCCGAAATTTAGCAGAACTCTTGATTTCTGCGGAAAATTGGGCATAAATCAGGCAGTGATTCGGTAAAATTTACAACGATATCCTCCCCCCCCCCAATAAAATGAGCCTCGGGACGCCTCTGATTCATGGCATAGAAATTCCAGGGATGACTTCTAAAACATTCATCTAGTTCATTGGCGATAATGTCGACCGCGACATTTGCACTATCGACGGAAAAGGTACTTTCCATGGGATGGGCATGCTAGCTGCTGCCACACGAAGGACACCCAAATTTCCAATTATAATCCCAAGAGCAGTTGTAAACCTTGAAGTACTCCAGCAGGTTGGACAAGTGCCTCTCTTCTTTTACAACAGAAGCCAACAGGAGAACAGTCTTTTGTACAAACCCATCCCGACCATCACCTCCGACGACGAGATTGATGTCATTGACCTACTATAGCATGCAAGCTGGATACATGAAACGAAATGGGTCTGGAGTGGATTTATGCAAGCAATTCACCATGGGTCATACAAAGGCGCTTCGTAGATTGTTTTTCTGTCTATGATCGACTATAATTCCTCCTATCTTTCTTGTGTATACACGATCTTACGTTTTATTTTCGATAAAGCACGCCAGCACAGAATGTTACCAGTTGTGACTTTCGGCCAACCTTTATACATGAAAGTGGCGAACATCACCAATGCTGAGCCTGCTGATAGTCATCTCAAGGCAGTAGTTCCAGTGAACGTTGATCTCCATTGCCGTGTGAGCTTTCTAGGAGCGATCGGGTACTTGATGACGGAAATAGGAAAAAAGAAATGCTCTAATGCCTATATGCCGGTAACACCATGAAGCATATCTTTAGCGGTAAGGCTATTTCAAGAGCCATGAGAGCGCGCTAGCTTATAGTTTCAGCATTGCAGATCACTCCTTTGCAAATCGTATGGTTTTGACTGCAAATATGACATACATGCGAGTCATCAAGACTTTGCAGAAGCTTCGTCAATATGTATAGCTGGAAGTAACTGAATGCAGCAGTAACCCTTGAAGACGCATCAAACGCAGACGTAGTTGATCGAATCCAAACGCGAATGATGGAGTTTCAAGACATGCTGCAGAACAACAAGACTGCAAAAATATGGCTTCAGTATTCAGAAATTTTTGGATTGCTTAAGAAGTCCATCAGGGAAGAACGGACCGGAAAGTGGGTGCAGCATCTTAAATGACTCTCGGAGATGCTCCATTATTTTGTAGCTGCAGGCCACAACCTGTATACGAAATCGGTGAGAATATTTCTTCAGCAAATGGAAGAGCTGAAAGAAAGTAACCAGAAATTGTATAAAGACGTCGCGGATGAGACGTTTGTCATTCGAAAAAGTGATAGATTATGGGCTTGGCTCTCTCCAGACTTAGTAACTGAGCAAGTACTGATAAGGTCACTGAAAACAAGCATCGGACTCACGAGAGGAAATGGAATGAGTGAGACGCGAAGGTTGATCTGGACAATTTCAATGCCAGTGGGAGCTGAAATTAATGAGCTTATGCAGTTACTCACCGGCGTTGAGTACGTGTCATCTGACCAGCTCGGATAGAAAGAGACAGAAAGGACGTAAAGGCTTTTGTAGTTTTTTTTGCACCGTCCTGTCCCTGCAACAACTCCACTCAATTGCGCAAAATATCAAATGGTATGACAACAGCAAGGGATTTTAACGCGGATGCAGCAAAGGCTATAGGAAAAGAAATTCTGAAGTCAATGGACGACGCCGTTGCCGATCGCTATATCTTCATGCGCATAAGCAAAGTGATTACGATTGCCTATCAAGGCAACATTTCCGAAGCTGACGATGAAGACATGCTAATTGACGCAAGTCTTCTGTTCTGACGTCTTGCAGCAGCGGGAACTACAGCAGGAGGGGATATGGAAGGAACTCTTATTCGACTATCTTACTGCCCTTTTTGAATCGTCAAGCCTGCCGCGACAGCCAGATAAAGCGGAGCTAGCGAAAGCTATTTGGAAATTGTCCAAGACAGAACCTGTGAACGTCCTATCAAAAGAGCCAAAAAATATGTGATCGATGGTGGATGGCCGCTCCAGCATGTTCAATGGAAAACAGGAACCACTTCTGAACAGATTTGCAACAGTTACGTTTTATTCATGACACAGAAGTATCCAAATGCTTCCGTCGTCTTTGATGGTTAAACTTCCGGTCCGTCTACCAAAGATGTCACCTAGATTTCACACTGAGTTTGAAGCTGCAAAGGAAGAAGGAGAACTTATTGCAGAATCCCAATAATAAGCAGACAAAGAAAACAAGGCCTTCTGACATTAACGCAACAGCAACACTCTAAGAAATTTTAAAAATAAGTTTCTTGTGAATTATTGTCTCGATTAATCAGTACAGTAGCTGTACTGAACCCCTCGTGCTCAAATTCCTCCTCAGGGCCATACTGTGGTGTTTCCTTTGTGGAAGTTTTCCCCACTGTAGAGTGCAGACTGTCTGGTATCATACTATTATCCTTTCCTTTTTAGCTTAAAGCTTATTCAAAAAGGCAATGCAAAGAACTCCCCCTAAAAGAAGGTCCCTCCGGATCCCACCCCAAATACTAATGAAATTAATCCATTTTTGCCCCATCCTGGCTGGTCAAGCTCCCTATCACAAAGCTCACATGAAAGCTCAAGTTCTGAGAATAGGACAATGATCAGTGTTGGAGCAAATTTCACTATAGATGATAATGGCTTTCAAGAGGTCCTTTCTAGGAGCTCCAAAAAAAGGAAAAAAAAAAACATCCCCAATCAAAAGTATTTCCCTTCCTCCTTTCCAAGATTATCCTTCCCGAAACTTAAGAATTTACCTCAAAATTTCTCCAAATACCCCCTTTGAAATAACAAAGATTACTACAATAAGGGTTGCAATTTTCAAAATGTTAAAATCAATGTTTTCTCTTAACATTCACTGGGATGGATCTTTGCTAATAGCTTTCTAAGATAAGAAATCAGCTAATATAACACTTAATCTAAAATCTCTTCTGAATACCCCAATTAACTCAACTAAATGGAACCCAAAACAATCCCCAACCAAATTAGTAGCATATAATGTTCCCATAGAAATACCAATTCAGGAGTTAAAAGAAGGGCTCTCAGATAGGGCTGGTAACACAATCCCTGTAGAAGATGTCACTCAACTGGGTAAACCCAACTCTAATGGATTAAAAACAATAGATCTTTCCTATTTACACTGAAGGAAAAAATTAATATCCCAGAAAAGTTATTCCTATTTGGGCAAATCAAACCGCACAAGGAATACAAGCCAAAGCCTATCCAGTGTCAGAAATGTCTAAAACTGGGACACACAACAAATAAATGCAATGAAATTCTCCTAGCCTGTATTAATTGTAAAGGCTCCCATCCTAAAGAGTTGACAACTTGCAACAACACTCAGCCTACATGTATCAATTGTAAAGGCCCACATGAATCCACCAATAAATCACAATGCCCTGCATATAAGAAAAGAGCACTAACACTCCAAATAGCAACAGAGAAGGCCATTCCATACCCTTTTTCAGCTATAGAAGCAAATGCTGCCCAATTACACCAAATAAAACCTATATTGAAATCAAATAAAACTCCCAAGTCAAACACTCCCAATGCATCAAGTACTCCTTACAAAACATCATCCTTTAAGCCCCCTAGCTCACATCTCAATCAAAAAGAATCATCAAGCCAACAAGCCTCCTTGTCTAGTGAGATGAGGTCGGCCTAGCATCTCCTTACAACAAGAAACAAACCAGAAAAACTACCAGGAATGGATCCCTTAACCGACAAACTGGATACACAGCAAAATATGCAAACCCCAAATATATGCTTATTCATTCTAAACTGCAATGCAGTTCAGGCCATGAATATACAACAACAACAGAAAACAAAAGTCATTGCTGAATTGGCAAAATCTACTTCCCTAATTATATGCTCATTCAAGCAAAAAAAGATCTTGCTTTACTATTAACAAAGCTGAACATTGATACACAGTCATATGAAAAATACAACAACAACACAACACATATCAATACTCCAGTGGAACGTAAGATCACTTACAGAAAATAAGTTTAATGATCTAATATCTTTTATGAATAATAATTCCATCAATATTGCTTGCCTCCAGGAAACTCATTTAACCCAAAATCAACAAATTAAGTCTCTGGGATACACTACCCTGAGAAAGGATAGATCATCAGAGAGAAAGGGAGGTAGAGTAGCTTTATTAATTAAAAATAAAATACAATTCTGTGGCATCAACTTTTCCTGATTTTGTAAATGATGTTGATACCATTGGTATCAGTGTTTGGCTGAATAATACAAAAACTTACATAATAAGTTTTTATAACGCTAATGGCCAAACCACAGTTGCCATGGGTTTCTTCAGCCATATAAATAATTCTAATATGTTGAAAAATATTATTATTTGTGGAGACTTTAATGCCCACAGCCTTTTGTGGGGGAATAAACTAGCAAATAAAGCTGGTATGTTCATTGAGCGTATGACTTCAAATAATAATGAATTAGCTGTTGCTACCCCTCCAAACCTGAATATATATTTCAACCCCAAAAGTGGCAGTTTCTCTACAATTGACCTACAAATTGTGTCTTTAAACATTCTGAATAAAATTTATATAAATAAAATTGATAGTCTATGTACTGACCACTTTGCCGTAGTTTGCTCCCTAAACGAACCTGCTGAAACCCTATCACATACACCAAATATATCAACACTAAAGCAAATTGGCCTATGTTCCAAAATAAGCTAAATGATGAAATTACAAGTTTCACTAAAGATTCATGCATTTCAAACGCAACAGCTGACACACATGCTGAAGTTATGGCATCTTTACTAATAAATACAGGTAATCATGCTATCCCCAGGACAACACCCAGGAAAACCTTCCCTAAATATATTCCCAAAGCATGGTGGACAAATGAGTGCCAAAATAAATGGAAAACAAAAAATACAGCTAGGATAACATTCTTTAAAAAACATCACCTACTACATATTTAAAAAAATTGCAAGCAGAATCTAATCTAAAAAGGACCATAATAAATGCTAAATATAACTACTGGAATAATTTTGCAAATAATCTCTCCAGAGAAACACATGAGCCAATTATAAATACAGTCATAAGCCACATCCGTGGGCAAAAGACTTCCCCCAACCCACTCCTGTATGAGCTTATACATAATAATACCCATTATGACAATGATAATGAAAAGGCTAAGCTATTTGCCACTATTTTTGTTAATAAGCTAACATCAAAAAATTGTTGCAAAACGCCCCCAACTCCTATGAACCCAAGTTACCAACCTCGCCCAGGATCCGACTATATAACCATCCCATTTTCAATCCAGGAAACAAACAATGCAATACATCATATTAGGACCAAGACTAGCGGCAGCTATGACAATATACACCCCAAATGGATAAAGAATCTCACCCCTTCATACAAACAGGAACTTCTAAATTGTTATAATCATGCTTGGGCTTCATCTATGTTCTCCAATATCTGGAAATGTTCGTCCCTCTTACCAATCCTTAAGAAAAATAAACCCCAAAATAACCCTGAGTCTTATAGGCCCATAATGATTACTCCTGTGATGGGGAAAATAATGGAGAAAATGATCTATTACCGACTCCTCTGGTTTGTTGAAAAAAAAAATATGATTCCTCACACTCAAACTGGCTTCAGGAAACACCATTCCTCAATAGATGCTTTCATATTGTTAACAAATGCAATAAATGAATCATTCTCAAAAAATAATGTCCTAGTTGCGGCTTTCCTAGATTTTGAAGGGGCATATGACAATGTGAACCACCAAATCCTTTTAATTAAACTTGCAAACCTTGGACTACTCCCCAAGCTAGTATCTTCTATAAAATCTTTCATAGAATTGCGAAGTTTCATTGTTTGTGTAGGTTCAGCCTCTTCACTCCAAAATATAATAACCAAAGGCCTTCCTCAGGGAGCATTCCTCAGCTGCCTCCTTTTTGCGCTGTATCTCTGGGACATGAATCTCCCCCACATAAATCTACAATATGCTGATGATCTGGTACTATGGTCATCGGGCAACACCTTTGAGATTGCACAGTCAAAGCTGAAAAAGTCACTTTTCCAATTTGAAAAATTCTCTCAACATTCAGATTTACCCATTGCACCTACCAAGTAAAAAATAATCCAACTTCACCGAAAGCGAAATCATGTTAATGCAAGACTAACTCTAAATGGAACAACAATTCCAGAAGATAATCATATTAATTACCTAGGTCTCATGCTATAGAAAAGCAATTATACTAAAATGACTTCTTTCTACACCCTGGGGATGTAAGGAGAAAACCTTACTTCAGTTTTATAAATCACATATAAGACCCCATATTGACTATGGCCTCATCATCTATGGTGTATGTGCAAAGAACCAGATGCAAAAAATTGAAACAATACAAAACGATAAAATATGTCTCATATTTGGTCTTAGGAAACCCACAAGCAACAAGTTTCAGCAACCTTATAAGAAAATCGAAATATATTTTCTTGTGATTATTATCGCTTCTAATCAGCAGTTGTACCAAACCTATCCTGCTCAAGTCATCCTCAGGGCTATACTGTGGTGTTTATCCTCCCCATAGTATAGTGCAGACGGTTTGATATCATATATTTTCCCTTCTTGTTTTAGTTTTATATTTGTGTTTAAAGCTTTTTCAAATAGGAAATGTTTATAAGTCCTCCAAAAAAAAACATCCCCCCAGATCCCAAATCAAATTCCATAGTGCAAGATACCCATCCTGGCTGGTCAAGCACATTATCTGAAAGTTCTAATGATAGCTCCAATTCGGAGAATAGGACAATGGTAACTGTAGATCGTAATGCAAACATAAACGATGATAATGGGTTTCAAGAGCCTTCTAGAAGCTCTAAAAAAAGAAAAAAAATCTCCCCAATTAAAAGCATTTTCCCTCTCCCTGCCCAGGGTCCTCCCTCCAAAAACTTAGGAATTTACCTTAAAATTACTCCCACTACCCTCTTTGAAATAAAAATGATCACTGCAATAAGAGTTACAATTTTTAAATTGCTAAAATCAATGTTCTCTCTTAACATTAACCGTGATGGATCTCTTCTAATAGCTGTAGAAGATCAGAAATCAGCGGATACAATAATTAACCTTAAATCCCTTCTGAATATCCCAATTATTGCATCTAATTGGAACCCAAAACAATCACCAACAAAAATTGTAGTTTATAATGTTCCCCTAGAGATATCTACTCAAGAGTTAAAAGAAGGCCTCTCAGATAGGGCTGGAAACACAATCCCAGTTGAGGATGTTACCCAACTTGGAAAACCTAACTCTACTGGCCTAAAAACTAGTAGATCCTTCTTATTCACACTAAATGATAAAATTGATATCCCAGAAAAATTATTCCTATTTGGGCAAATCAAACCACACAAGGAATAAAAACCTAAGCCTATTCAGTGTCAGAAGTGTTTCAAACTGGGACACACGACAAACAAATGCAATGAAATTCTCCAAGAGTGTAGTAATTGTAAATCTTTCCATCCTAAAGAGCTGACAACTTGCAAAAACACCCAGCCTACATGCATCAACTGCAAAGGCCCACATGAATCTACAAATAAATCATTATGCCCTGCATACAAGAAAAGAGCTCTAACACTCCAAATATCAACAGAGAAGGCCATCCCATACCCCTTTGCAGCAATGGAAGCAAATGCTGCCCAACAATACAGAATAAAGCCTGTAATGAAACCAACCAAAGCCCCCAAGTCAAATGCACCAAATGCATCAAGTACACCAGATGAAACAATATCTTCTAAGCCCCCTAGCTCAAATCCCTAGCCGAAGGAATCACCAAGCCAGCAAGTCTCGTTTTCCAGTGAGATGAGGCAAGCCTGTCCCTTCCTCCCTAGAAGAAACAAACCAGAAACACTACCAGGAATCAATCTTTTAGCCAACAAACAGGATGCACTACCTAAAATGCAATCCCCAAATATATGCTTATTCATTCTAAACTGTAATGCAGTTCAGGCCATGAACATACATCAACTACAGAAAACAAAAATTATTTAAGAATTTTAAAAAATCTACATAACATATTATATTATCATTCAATCAAAAAAAGATCTTGATTTACTTTTAAAAAAGCTGAACATTTATACACAGTCATATGAATAATAAATCAACAACACAACATTTATCAATACTCCAATGGAATGTAAGATCACTCACAGAAAATAAGCTAAATGAACTAATATCATTTATGAACAATAATTCTATTAATATTGCTTGCCTCCAGGAAACTCATTTAACCCAAAATCAACAAATTAAGTCTCTGGGATATACAATCATGAAAAAGGATAGATCTTCAGAGAGAAAAGGAGGTGGTGTAGCTTTATTAGTTAATAATAATATAAAATTTTGTGGCATCAATTTTCCAGATTTTGAAAATGATGTTGATGTAATTGGTATAAGTGTTTGGCTGAATAATTTAAAAACCTACATAATAAGCTTTTATAACCCTAATGGCCAAACTACAGATGCCAAGGATTTCTTTAATTATATAAATAATTCTAATATGTTAAAAAATATCATTATTTGTGGTGATTTCAATGCCCACAGCCTTTTGTGGGGGAATAAACCAGCAAATAAAGCTGGTAAATTTATTGAGCATGTAATAATGAATTAGCTGTTGCTACCCCTCCAAACCTGAATACATATTTTAACCCCAAAAGTGGCAAATCCTCCACAATTGACCTACAAATTGTGTCTTTAAATTTTTTGAACAAAATTTACATAAATAAAACTGATAGTCTATGTACAGACCACTTTGCTATAGTTTGCTCCCTAAATGAACCTGCTGAAACTTCATCTCATACCTCCAAATATATCAACACTAAAGTAAATTGGTCTATTTTCCAAAATAAGCTAAATGATGAAATTACAAGTTTCACCCAAAGTTCATGCATTTCTAACACAACAGTTGACACACATGCTGAAGCCTTGACATCTTTACTAATAAATACAGCTAACCATACTATCCCCAGGACAACACCTAAGAAAACATTCCCTAAACAAAGTCCTAAAGCATGGTGGACAAATGAGTGCCTAAATAAATGGAGGATAAAAAAGGCAGCTAGGACAGAATTCATAAAAAAAACATCACCTACTACATATTTTAAAAAATTACAAGCAGAATCTAATCTAAAAAGGACTATAATAGATGCTAAATATAAATACTGGAATAATTTTGCAAATAATCTCTCCAGAGAAACGCATGAGCCAATTATACATAAAGTCATAAGCCACATATGTGGGAAAAAGACTTCTCCCAACCCACTCCTGTATGAGCTTTTACATAATAATACCCATTATGACAACGATATTGAAAAGGCTAACCTATTTGCAACTCTTTTTGTTAATAAGCTAACATCAAATGCTCAAAGCAAGCTGTCCACAATTCCTATGAACCCTAGTTACTAACCGCGCCCAGGATCCGAGTACATAACTAATCCATTTTCAATCCAGGAATTGAATAATGCAATACATCATATTAGGTCCAAAACTCGCAGCAGCTATGACAATATACACCCCACATGGATAAAGAAATCTCACACCTTCATACAAACAAGAACTGCTAAATTGTTATAATCATGCTTGGGTATCTTTTAGGTCCCCCTATATATGGAAGTATTTGTCCCTCATACCAATCCTAAAGAGAAATAAACCAAAAGATAACCCTGAGTCTTATAGGCCCATAATGATTACACCTGTGATGTGGAAGATAATGGAGAAAATGATTTATCACAGACTCCTCTGGTTTGTTGAGAAAAATAACATGATCCCACACACTCAAACTGGATTCAGGAAATACCACTCCTCAACAGATGCTTTCATTTTGCTAACAAATGCAATAAATGAATCTTTCTCAAAAAATAATATCCTAGTGGCAGCTTTCCTAGATTTTGAAGGAGCATATGACAATGTAAACCACCAAATCCTTTTAAATAAACTTGCAAACATTGGAGTACCTCCTAAGCTAGTATCCTTTATTAAATCCTTCATATAAGTGCGAAGTTTCATTGTTTGTGTTGGTTCAGCCTCTTCACCCCAAAAGACAATATCCAAAGGCCTACCTCAGGGAGCAGTCCTCAGTTGCCTCCTATTTGCCTTACATCTCTGGGACATGAACCTACCCCACACGAATCTACAATATGCTGATGATCTGGTGCTATGATCATCTGGCAGCACCTTTCAGATAGCACAGTCAAATCGGCAAAAGTCACTTTTCCAGTTTGAAAAATTCTCTCAACATTCAGATTTACCCATTGCACCCACCAAGTAAAAAATAATCCAATTTCACTGGAAGAGAAACCATGTTAATGCAAAACTAACTCTAAATAAAACAACTATTCCAGAAGATAATAATATTAATTACCTAGGTCTCATGCTTGACCAAAAACTCAATTTCCACCTCCACATTTCAAACACAATAAGAAAATGCTATAGAAAAGCAAATATACTAAAAAGACTTCTTTCCACACCCTGGGGTTGTAAGGGGAAAACCTAACTCCAGTTTTATAAATCACATATAAGACCCCATATTGACTATGGGCTCATTGTCTATGGTGCATGTGCAAAGACCCAGATGCAAAAAATTGAAACAACACAAAATGATATAATACGTCTCATATTTGGTCTTAGGAAACCCACAAGCGCCAAGTTTCTGCTTATGGAGAGTGGATTAACAACAATAAGGGAGAGACGTAGCTTTCTCTTGATAAAACATCTTACAAAAATTGAATCAAATAGCTCACACACATTACATAATTGGTTAAGAAATCCAGCCATGTATATAGGTATTGCAGATGAGTATGCCAATATTCAAAAGAAGTTCCCTGTACCAGCAAAGTCTATTGCACCTACTTTCCCCCAATCCCCTCCACGGAATTGGTCATTTCCCATAATAAATACTGAATTTTCAAAATGGAATAAAGATTTAACCCCCATTGCTTTTGTTCAGAATAAATTTGCAGAACTCAATACAATTACCTATAAAAATCACTTCCAAATATTTGTTGATGGGTCAAAAATGAATGAGAAGGTTGCAAGTGGTGTTTTCCTTCCTCACCTGAAAATTGCAATGGGCGAGAGATTATTTAATAATTTATCTATAATGTCTGCTGAGTTAAATGCCATAATCATGGCATTAGAACACCTTAAGCAAAACCAATCTTTGATTGACAATTCGAATAATATGATCCTCTATTCCGACTCTTTATCAAGCCTTGAGTTGCTGGCCTCAGCTCCTCAATATAAGTTGGACATTGACACTTATCATTGTCTCAGTATTATTGATAATCTTTCTTCAAGTGGCATAAAAACTTACTTTCAGTACATTCCTAGCCACTCTGGCATAAGTGGTAATCATCAGGTTGATGAAATAGCAAAAAATGCTATAAATATTGACCAGCCAAGTGCTAGACCAATCCCAATTGATAGATATTTACCGATGGAGGCTATCAGATATTAATTTTAATAAGATTAATCCTATCCTTTCCCCCTTTCCCAATAAGTATCTTTCTAAAATTTATCATAGAATTCGTTCTGGAACAAATGGACTAAATTTCCTTGCATTCTCATATCAGCTTTCTAATTCAAGTGGTTCAATTCCCCTGTCCCCTCTTTGCAGGCATTGTAATATGAATAATGAAACAATTGACCATTGCCCATTTGAATGTAATATGCTGACGTCTGCACAACATACCTTGCTTTCTAAACTGTTAAAATACTTCAAACACCACAAAATCCCACTATCAGCCAAGAGCCTAGCCAACTATACCTGCACACAGAGCATAGAAATCAAGATCTATCATCTTATATTTGAACTCCTACAGTCGAAAGATCTGCTGAAAGATATCTGAATATATCTAATAAATATGAGGCAATCAAGCCAGTAGCTCTGTAGCCCACAGAGTGAAGCAAAAGGAAAAGGGCTAAATAGTTTTACTGAAAAGCCCGACTGCTGTTAAATAGAAGAAGAAGGTAAGAAGGTTGTCCAAGCCGGCCTCACTGTCCTTCATGCAGATAGAGATGCGGACGTGCTGATTGGATTAACAGGTGTTAATACGGCCAAGGAAAGGGTAACTGCAGTAGTCGAAAACGACACTGATTTATTGATCATTCTCCTCCATCACCTGCCTCCGGAAGCCAGGGATCTCTAATTCGAAACCAGTACCAAGTCAAAAGCGCTGTCAACTTAATAGTGGCACATCAACTTTATCAAAAGATCGTTGGGACAGGTTTGTCACTCTATTCTTGTTGACCGCGCTGTTCTTGGTTGCGACACGACGTCCCGTTTGTTTGGGATAGGAAAGCAGGCTGTCCTGCCATTCCCGAAAAGCCAAGAAGAATTTAGAATAACTGTGAAGTATTCCTTAATCCACGCTCTACGAAGGAAGAAGTCCAGCAAGCCGGTGGATATATTTTGCTGTGTTTCTACAAGGCTAAGAAAGAGGAGGGTCTCAGCAAAGCTAGATGCAGGGTTTTTCTTAAAAAAATGAACAGCTCGAAGACATAAAATTTTGTGAACCCAGAGAGACTTTCACCAACTCCATCGGCTGTGAAATTTCATTCTTATAGAGTCTTCTGTCAGTTAATGGAATGGCGTAATACTGCGTTAGAACTCGACCCGAAAGACTGGGGTTGGCGATTACGTGACAGACGCCTCGCTCCGGATTATGACAGACATCGGACCTACTCTGCCTTATCTGATAAATGTGATTCGTTGCAACTGCATGCTTTCCTACTGTGACAGTTCACGCTGTAGTTGCCGAACAAAAAAAAAATGGATTGCCTTGCACACTTGCTGGCAAGGGCTGCCAGAGGATTGCGCTTTCCAATGATAATGTTTTTGTTGATAACGACAAAGATGACAATATTTATTACACATCCATGATGTTGTCCTTTTTAATTCATTAAAACCGTAATCATATTTCCCTGCGATTACCAAAGCTATCTTATTTGTATCAATTTTTACATTTAGTTTTGTCTTACTTTTCTATTATATAGTCGAAGTAAATCTGCTTAGGTATTCCGAAGGCCCGATGCATTGTCTCCCCTACGGTGAAAACACTGCAGAAAAGCCAGATACGAATCTAATACCATGTTTTTTTAAACCATCGAGTCAAAAAACCTTCGGGGCAACATTTTGACCAGCCATATCGCACAACTCTCTAGGATACTGTTTTCCCCCTCACCCTTCCCCGCTAAAGGGGGAAATTGATCCAAATCCAGCAATTAAACAATATAACTTTCTTTTTTCAAGTTCTCCGCGCAGAAAAAGAGCGGAAGTGAAATTCGAGTGCCCAATAAATCTGCCCCTGAATTTTTCCAATTTTCCGCCTTTCCTTCTGTTTTTTACCCTGTTCCGCCAAGGGGATTTATAGGGACTTTTGATATTTTATGCAGAATATTTTTCTCTACAATACGGTGTAAAAATCTTTTATATTGCAATTTTGTCTCAGAGTTTCGAAGATTTACTGGACTAATCGCCTTCTTGTACTTCTTAAGACAAGGTCCATAAAATAATCCCTGTAAATGGGGATAGAAATAGAACACAGCCCTTCTTAAATCGAAATTTCATACGAGAAATGCTACTTTATAGCTTTAATACGAAAGAATAACTTTCCAGGACATAGATATGCTGATGATTAATACGAAAATACGAAAAGCCGTATTTCCTACGTTAACCAAATTAATGTAATTCTCGCACATAGCAAAACGTTTTATTGTCATTAAAACAGTATTTGTCTGGTATACCGTATAAGGATAAGTCTTAGGTTTACAATAATGTAATTAATAAGGTTAGCTGTGAATAGCACCCATAGTAGATAATTAAATGGGAAGAGGTTTTCAGCCCGAAAAAGAGGTTCTAGCCCACAAAAACAGAGACAGCCCATAACAATTATCCAATAACCAAAATCTCGTGTGAATGCTTTGTCGTTTACTAGGATATGATTTCCTCGAACTGTGCCACTCCTCATGTGGGAATAGTGTTGAATGCAATATCCCCAGTCTTGTGGGTAACCCGACAGGTTCAAGGCAACCCTCTGTGTCCCTTTTATGGTCTTCCTCTCTGTCTATTATTTAACAGTCGATTATTATTTAACGATTTTATAGAAGTTCTTCTGTAATATGAATCTGCTATTAGTTCTTAAAGTTAAATAAATCAATTTTAATTAATTTAAATTAAATTTTAATTAGTTAATTTTATCTTTTTGCAATATTGTTGAAACTAATCACTAAATTTAATACAATAATTTTCAAAAAAGATAAACGTCGCTAATTCGCACGTGACGTTGCGGCCGTGTGAACCCTGGATGCGAGATATTATGCAAGTGTGAATTAAGGGCTTGCCCAAAAATTTATTTATTTAATTTCTTTTTCAGTCGAAACCATGATCTTCCTGTGGAAAATTCTAGTCGTTGTAACCCCAAGGAAACCAGAGAAAGTTTAAATACCAGTGACAAAAGGAACAGTTCAGCTGTCGATTTAGGTCATACAGTGTACGTAGGTGTAAAACTTGGCTATCTGAAAGGTTTGCCAAGAAAAAAAAGAAGCAACCAGGCCCATTAGTAACCAAGACTCCAAAAAAATGGAATTTTGACAAAAATAGATACATCAAAAGAATTGACTTTTTTATGCTGATTCCAAATATGTAAAATTTGTTAAATATAATGTTATCCATAAGAAGCTACGAGCCTGATTTTCAAAAAAGGGAGAAGGAAACACTCCCAAAAGTCCAGCGATCTTAATGAAAATCCCATATCAGATTCGGAATATCTTAGAACCCTATTCTTGAGGTTTCTATGTCTTATCTACAAAAATGTGGAATTTTGCATTTTTTGTCAGAAGAAAGATAACGGATACGAGTTTTTTTTTTCCAGGGGTGATCGTACCGAACCAATGGTCCTAGAAGATCGAGAGAGGGCTCATTCGAACGGAAATAAGAGCTCTAGAGCTCTTTTTAAATGACCAAAACAATTGGAGGGCAACTAGCCCCCACATCCCATGCCCCTTTTCCCCCACTATTATCCGATCAAACCTTTGAGATAGCCATTTTAAGGTTTTTATCTCAAAGGTGTAATACAGTGTACCTAGGTGTAGAGTGTACGTGCTTGATGTCTTATATCTTGTTTCTTAGTTTTGTGTATGACTTCAATGCTCCTACAATGCTCAAAAGATTGTTAACTTAAAGGAATAGCTAATTAAGTGAGAATTATTAACGTGAAACAAAATAAAAATAAAACATTTCTGTCTACATAAAATGTTTGTAGGCTAAACCTTCCTAATTTATAGACCGTTGCGGTTAAATTAGTTTTGAAAGTAAAATTATGATACAAGTTTATCTCTGATTTCTAATTATTGAATCGTTTTCACCTTATTTAATATTAATAAAATAATTTTTTACTATAGAGATAATTCATTCTACTGTGTGCTGTTCTGATGGTGTGGATCAACCAAAACTCTTTGGCCCAATACCAATCGTGAAGGTTAAGAAAACTTTTTCTCAGTCAAGCCATTTGGCTGATCACCAAAGAATGCACACCGGGGAGAAACTGTTTAAATGTGAGGTCTGTGAGAAAACTTTCTCTCAGTCAATCCATTTGATTACGCACCAAAGAGTACATACTGGTGAGAAACCGTTTAAGTGTGATATATGTGAGAAAAATTTTTCTCTGTCAAGCAGTTTGATTAAGCACCAAAGAGTACATACTGGTGAGAAACCGTTTAAGTGTGATATCTGTGAGAAAACCTTTTCTCACTCAAGCAATTTGATTACGCACCAAAGAGTGCATACTGGTGAGAAACCGTTTAAGTGTGATGTCTGTGAGAAAACATTTTCTCAGTCAAGCAATTTTGTTCTCCACCAAAGAGTACACACGGGTGAAAAACCCTTTAAATGTCATATACGTGAGAAAACTTTTTCTCAGTCAATCCATTTGATTAAACACCAAAGAGTGCACATTGGGTAGAAACTGTTTAAGTGTGATACATGCAAGAGAGAATTTTCTTCTAAATCAAATCTTAATAATCATAAAACAACCCATTCTCAGAAAATGCCTGCTAGTTGATAGTCTACAATACTTCTTTAGTCTTGCTGTACCCTGTTGTAAACCGTTCCATTGTTTTTTGCTACTCACATATATATTTTTCTCAGTTCATTAATTAATTTTTGGAACATTTTTGTTCATTTTTTAGTGATTTTCTTTTGCTTTTTGTTTTGACTTGTTCGTTCCCTTTGGCTATGAGTTTCTCGCCCCCCCCCCCAAATAAGTCACTATGTGTATTCATGATTAAGTAAACACCCGAGTAAAATCCATTTTATTCTTCTATAATGTTTTCTCATCTTTCTTGAAATTTTCTTTGCTTATCATTGGGATTGAAACATTGTGAACAGCTGACTATTGTGATTTTGGCTGCACACAGCAGGGAAAAGAAAGCAATATACTTGGACTCTTTAATTTCGTTGTGAAGTGTTTATAATTGAGTGAAAAATTGGTATTTGAGTAGCCCTTCTCTAACAGCACGCCACCTTATTTTCATGTGCTTATTCTCTTTTAATGAACAGTTAATGTAATCTTTCCACTAAAAAATTTCTGAAAGCGATATCATTTGGTCTGTAACAATGTTACCCTTTCTAATCTGGCCTTTCTCCTCTCTTTCCTTCTGACTGAAGATTGGACAAACCCATATTTTTCTCTTCTTTCTGAAAAAAGCAGGGTATTAATGGAGGCAGCAAAAATTATGCTGCCATCCAGATGTCTAAATTGTTTTGGATTAGATGAAGTACTTTATCCCGACTATTGCTCAACATCTGGTTTGCCTGGTATGAAAGACCCCACTAAAATGTAACATTACTAAATACCACAATGTTTGAATTTTAAAAAGCTTTGGATCCCTAAAAATAGCAAAAAGAAACCTATTGCTCCTTCGAAAAAAATAGTCTGTATAGAAAAACAGGGTAGAATAAAAGAGGTTTGTAAAAAAAAGCCTAAGAAGTAATATCAGAGTCCTAAGATTTATCTTAATATTGTTTTCTTTCAAAAGAGATAAGATCTGAACACACTGATTAGCAAGAAAATGAATAAATAAACAAGGCTATTCCTGATACCTTATTTCACCTAACCTAGAAATTTATCTTTTCTTAAAAAAATTCTATCTTAGAAATTTAAAAATAAATGAAATAATAGAAATTTAAAAACAGCAAATGGACTTAAATCCTTTTTTTTTAGAATTTTATATAGACCTAACCCTTTAAAAGTTTTGATCAGCTTTCGTTATCAGGAATTCTCTGAAATTATTTTCATTACACTCATTTTTCTTTGTCTTATTATTGTTTCTGTATTGTCGGATTGGATGTAAGGATTCTTTCTTTTTTCTTATATTATTTTCCTTCTTATCTTTTATGTGGTATAATGTGTTGAGTTCAAGAAATATTGAAAATACACCTTGCTGATGTTGTGATCATTTTTAAATATTGTTGAAGCTGCTGAAAAAAATGTATGAATTTTTTGAAAGTTTCAATGCTTCATGTATCCTATAGCTTTTAAAATATGAATGTATATTTACTTTCTTCTTTTCTTATAATCTAATTTACGTTTGTTTGTATTTGTTCCTAGTTATTTAAGTAGTGTAATAAATTGAGATTCACTTCTTAGTAATCTGATTTCTCTTTTTTTTTCTTTTTTTTTTAGTTTTGAGATAATTGTCCACCCTAATTCTTCCCTCGGGGTGAGGCTCAGAACAAGTGCAAGTCTGGATAAGCAATTTTTATCATAGTAGAAACAAAGAGGTCCTTAGCAATGTAATATGTTTTTTTTAACTGTGTGGAGGGTTCAAAAACACAAGGATATCTTCAGGCCAACCTTGTCGGTGTGCACTAATGTTGGAAGTGAGATAAAGATTAGAGTTTGGAGATTTGGTTACTGACTGGAAGGGCAGTTTGTTGATAATCTTAAGGCAAATTGCCGTATGTGTTTGTAAGATCATAGGTAATTGTTTGTAACTCCTAGTGATTTACTAATATTTAACTGTGCAAACAACCAGCGGATGTTATACTAGGGGTACCTTGAGCCTAAAGGCAAGCAAGTATATATCATTATAGAGATTTCATACAGTCAGTAGGTTTTATGAAAAGGTCACACATTCTATTTTTTGCGAAGCATTTTTAGGTGATTGTATTTTTGTTGGGGTGGGAGGGACCTAGGAGACTTCAAATTTTGGGATGGGTGGGATGGAGCAAACAAATAATTTTTCTGGTCCTTATAAAAAGTTTGTTGTGAGATTTTTTTTTTTATGCATTTCATGTTGCAGGCTTTTTGGCAAGTAAATGAATGAAACTTTCTTTTAGACGAGTTACCAGACGGGAAACCATTATCTAACGGGGGGGGGGGGGTTAATAGGTTGAAATAGGGGGGATTTAACGGTTGTTATTATACAAATTCCTTTCGACTGACCCTCGATTCTACTATTAAAGAACCTTACCACAAGGCATAGCCATAACATCTAGGGTCGTCTTTCTTCTAGGTTTGCTTCTAATACCAGTATATCAGGTCATAAGTATCAGATTCCTTAGGGAGCGATTTGGAGACAAAGACTAATTGTTTGAGAAATACTAACATGAAGAGACGCAAATGAGAAAGTAATGGATTTATTCTTACTCGCATGAGTAGTACAGACTGAGTTCAGGAATGTCAAATATAAGGGCACTTCTTACACTGGTATGAGCACTATAGTTTAAAGAACACAATTTCAATCCATCCAAACTTTACCATTGTAAGAAGTGCCCTTATATTTGACGTTCCTGAACA
The DNA here is from genome assembly GCF_049724085.1 of Artemia sp. Qi Xiang Cuo. Lineage (NCBI taxonomy): Eukaryota > Metazoa > Arthropoda > Branchiopoda > Anostraca > Artemiidae > Artemia > Artemia sp. Qi Xiang Cuo. Next base: position 58,371,387 of record NC_142808.1, read on the forward strand.
CAGTCTGTACTACTCATGTGAGTAAGAATAAATCCATTACTTTCCCAAAGCTGATCAAAATGATGTCAGATTTAAATGAAAAGAATCTCATTAAAATTGGCATGATTGCATATTGCACCAGGACGATTCCCTCTGCAAGTTTTGTTTGTTAATGTTGACTTTTGGCGCTGAAATGGTGCTAAGCCACTTATTGCTGAGGAAAGCCTCGCTCGCGTCGAATATTGTACCGTAAATATAGAGTATGGTAACACCCTATTACAGTATACGCTGATCCAGGGTATGGTAACGTGATCGAACGGTCAACTCTCTAGGCCAAGGGTACCACTTCTTGGGTCACCCCCAATATCTCTAGCTATCTCTTTGGAAGGTAAACGGCCCCCCTGCCGATGTACTAGTGCTGGTACTTCTCGCAAACTCTTTTTCCTACCCTGCCTGGCTTCCTGGAAAAATAATCTCACACGGTTGTAGAATATAGTTTACTTGTATTCTTCCAAAAGGTCACAAAACACATCTATAACTCTCAAGACAGACTTCCTAAACGGGTCTCAAAGTAGACTAACTAACAAAAAAAAAACTTTCTGTGTAAAAGCACTTTCTGTAGGGGTGGACGTTAGATTGGCCCTGACCAATCCGCTAAATCAAAGTTCAAATCCCTAGCTTCTTTTAAATAATTTTATCTTTCGATGGCACAGGCCAGGAAGACACAAATATAATTTAGCTTGAATGCTTGCTTATTGCAAAACAACTATAGCTTAGCCACCAGACTTAAATTGTCATTGAAAATATATCTCATAGGCAAATCTAAGCAAACGTAATTACGGAACGAAAACAGGTCATTTATCTGAAAAGAAAAGAAACAGGGGTGAGACCCCAACACCTCCCCCGTAAGATAAATGACCTCCCACGCACTACTTTGGTCCAACCTTAGAAACACAAACACTGAACTTCATCTTTACAAAATCCATTTGCCTGTTTTCTTCCACCAGTGTCTGTGCTACTGCTTTCACCACTTGGCTCTGGATTTGTCGCCATCCATCCGTATTCACTGCACAACCACCATGGTCTAGATCGAATGGGCATCCGCATGAGGTTTTGAAAATTGAAGTCCACAAGATTAGCAGAAAATAATCGTGCTTAGCATGATTAAAATACAAATTTTCTCTCTCACGAATTTACATTGGAGAGAAGCAGAAAATCACGTTCTGGCCCATTCGATGATACCAGTCATCATGAAAAAATTGCAGAACTAGCCTCTTAATTTCCATCGACGGAAACAATACCATATCTCAACTAAAACGTGAATTGCCCCTTGGCATAATTTGGAATAATCCAAGGCCGAAAAACACAGGCCTTTGAAAACGATAGACGTACAGGGAAATTAGCTAAAAGTTTGAGTAGATCATTAATCAGTTCATTCTGGTTTCCTCCCCTGGAATTGATATGGGCATTTTTTTCAACGTAGTTAAAAGGTGTCAAAAGTATGTGTTTGAAGATGACAACTCCCCCCATAGCCCTCAGGACAAGGGTCGTAAGTTATGCCCTTGGGGCATATAAGGTTTTTATAGATAGTTTTGTCCTTGAAGCTGCAAAAAGGGCTCGTTCGATTGGAAATTGAGTGGAATAGTGCCTTTTTTATTAGTCGAAAGGGATCAGAGGGTAAATGCTTCCCCCCCCCCCACCCCAGTGCCCATCATTTCCCCAAACACTTCTAACCAAAATTTTTAGATAGCCATTTTGCTCAACGTATTTGAAAGGTCTGGAAATTAAAATATTTGAGAATAACAAATCCCCTCAGGGCAAGGGTTGTAAGTTATGCCCTTGGGGCATATAAAGGTTTGACATGTAAACGTGGTCATATAAACTTCGGAAGGGGCTCATTGGATTGGTAATCTGACGCTCTAGTGCTCCTCTTGAGAGTCAAAGTGATTGGAGGGTAGCTACCCCCTCGAAACACACACTACATATTGTCCAGAAATGCATCTAATAGAAATTTTGAGATAGCCATTCAATTCCAAATAGTCTAAATATCAGCTAACAAGAATTTTGGGGTTGAAAAAAAACCAAGAGATTAGGGGGAGGTGTTGTAAGTTATGCCAAAGGGGTATTTAAGGTTTTTATGGAAGGGATGGTTGTTCAACTTTAGAAGAGGCTCATTTGGTTGAAAATTAGTAGTTCTAGTTCCTTTTTAAGCGTCAAAACTGATGGACGGCATTTAGTCCCCACCCCTTTTCTACAGCCCCTCCTTTCATTAAACGCATCTGATTGAAATTATGAGAAAGCGATTTTTTTTTCAAAATAGACCAAAGAACATATAATAGTGTCTCTAGGGATGACACAACCCCCCAGCGTCCTGGGGATAGTAATGGATTGGTAATCAGAAGTTCTAGTGTCCTTTTTAAGAGTCAAAGTGACCAGCCCTCCCCCCCCCCTCCACGCACACACAAACACGTCTAGTTTTCCTGAGATGTATCCAATAGACATCTTGAGACACTCCTTTTATTCAAAATGGTCCAAATATCATATAACAAGGCTTTTAAGTTGATACAAACAACCAGAGCCTGAGGACGAGGGTTGTAAGTTATGCCCCCTTGGCGTTTAAGGTTCTTATGGAAGGGATGGTTGTATAAGCTTTAGAGGGGGTTCATTCGGTTGAAATTGGAAGTTCTGGTTCCATTTTAAGAGTCAATAGTGATGGAGGCCAAGTAGCACCCCCTCCCCCACCTGACTATCCCGCTTTTCACCAAATGCATTTGATTGAGATTGTGCGATGGCAATTTTGTTTAAAATAGTCCAAAGAAAATATAACAGTGCTTCTAGGGTTGGCACAACCCCCTAGAGCCCTTGGGCAAGGGCTTTAATTTATGCCCTTGGGGCATATAAGGTTCTTATGGAATATGCCGTCGTATTCAATTCAGATGGGTCAAATTTGATTTTAAATTGGAAGTTATAGTTCCCTTTTTAAGAGTCAAAGTAATTTGAAAGAAACCTTTCCCCCACGCCCATCATTTCCCATAACAAACATCTAAACAAAGTTTTGAGTCATCAATTTTTTCAGCATTGTTAAAAGGTTCAGTAATAATGCGTAGCAATAGTAGTAGCATTAGTAGTAGAATGCAAATAGCACCTTTTTTAACATCCCCTTTAACATGCGATGAAATTTTTAACTTAATACCATCAACCGGTCCTGAAGCATTGCTGATACGTCCTCTTGACAACCTATATGGGCACACTGTGTTTTGATTTATTTCAATACAAATAAAATATTACCCAAAATCTTGCCTTAACACCCTTAGGTTTATTAGTTGTAGTAGTAGCACTAGTAAATATAGTAGTAGCAGTAGGAGTACAGTTAATAGTAGTAGTCTTAGATTTAGTAGCAGTAGTAGTAGTAGTAGCAGTAATAGCAATAGTAGCAGTAGTTGTAGGAGTAGAAGCATTAGTATTATGATGCAAATATTGTCTTTTAGTTAGTTCAACATCCCCCACAACAAGCGTCTTAAGCTTTAATTTCACACACGAAACTGTTCCTAAGATATTGCTGATATGCCCTTTTAACAACCTGCACACGGATGGCAGGTTGTCATCCGTACAACAGAAATATTTTCCTTCATAGGAAGGTGTGAAATTTCACCTTCACATCTTCATAGTTATTGGATTTTGAGCTAGGCAGAAGACACTGTGTGTATTCATTTAATACTGCTTCCACAATTACTGTAACTAAGACAGTAATGGCATTAAGTTGAAACTTTTAGGTAACGGTTAAGAGGAGTTTCAATTAAACGAATAACCTATGTGCATGCAGGTATTAAAAGGGCATATGAACAATATAGAGCATATAAGGACATATGCAGCGATGCTCTATAATAGCTAGTAATATCACTGCTATTTTAAAGGAGCTAATTTGATTGAAAATTCAAAAATCTAGTGTCCTCTTTGAGAGTCAATAAGGATTGGAGGGCAATCAGCCCTCCTCTTTAGCTCATAATTTTCCAGACACTTCCAATCAAAATTTAAGACAGTCATTAGCATAGCTGAATGTTTTAGTAACTATATATCTAGGGTTATTGGGTAGGTCAGCCCCCACAATTATATAATTTGCCCATTATACTTAAAAAATAAATGTTGCTTTAAATTTAAATCAAAATACACTGTTTTATGCTGGTTGCCAATAAGAAATCTCAGCAATATGCCAAGAACGAATGAGGATATTAAGTTCAAATTTTCGGGGCTACTTCTATTACTACTTCTACTCTTAAAATTTTACCAAATCAACAGAGTGAAATTGTATCCAGGCTGTGAAAGAGCGTAGATATAATTTTTGGGAATGTTAATTAAACACTACCGTTTATGTGATGATTTTCAAAAGAGTTTATGTTGTTAAAGTTGCTGAAAAAGTTTATCCATTTTATAAATATCAGGCCAAACTATAAATTTTTAAAGGAAAACCGGAAAGATTCAAACTATTATTTTCTTTTTCCCAGAAAAAGACTATGTCAATATAAAACCAGCAGAAATTAATTAAAAAAACTTTTTCCACAAAATAAGTTTTTCAAGAAAAATTAAAGAACTCCATTAAACCAAAAATGAACAAACATAGAGTCAAATAATCTACCAAGCATACAACTCCACAAATCAGTATTGATAAATAAATAAAACTCAAAACGAACAGAAATTAAAATTAATAACAAAGTCAAACTCAAAACTAGCAGAAATCAATATGAGTAGGGTTCAAACCCCTATGCTTTCTAAAAGCAAGAATATAATTTGTCTTTACTGACAATTTTTTTTAATGTTTTTACTTTTATAGCTTCAAGAAATCAAAAATTAATTAAGATTTCAAAGAATAAATATCAGCATTTGTATATTAAGCTGACTATGCACATTCATTTGAAGTTTTTTCAGTAAAGTAAAAATTATATTCTTGCTTTTAGAAAGCATGTTCTGGGGGCATATAAGGTTTTATGTAAGGGCTGGTCGTATAAACATCAGAGATGGCACATCTGATAGGAAAATCAAAATTCTAGTTATTTTTTTATGACTAAAAAAAAGTAATCGGAGGGCTTGTACCCCATCCCCTCCCACACCCTCTTTTTCTCAGATGTATCCGATCAAAATTTTGAGATATTTGTTTTGTTTGAAATAGTTCAACGATCAAATTACAAAAACTTTGGGGTCAACATAACCTTACCAGAGCCTTGGGGAAAAGTTGTAACTTATGCCACAGGAGCATATAAGGTTATTGTGGAAAAGTAGTCGTATAAACTTTGGAGGGAACTCAAATGACTAAAAATTGAAATTTCTTTTTTTAAGATTTGTACCTTTTTTAAGATTCAAAGGGGGTCCAATGACAACTAGCCACCCTCCACCAACCTTATGGTCTTGAGGCTCTAATGTTTCATTTGTTTTTCCCAGATATAATATGGAAGGGATGGTTGTATAAACTTTGGAGGGGCTCATTCAGTTGGAAATAGGAAGTTATAGTACTCTTTTTAGGTGTCAAAAGTGATGGAAGGGGAACTAGTCCCATCCTCTTTTTCCCCAAATGTAACTGGTAAAGATTAAAAAAATAATTCTAAGATCAGATAGCCCAACTAAAAGGTCGACACAACTTCCCAGGGGCAGGCGTTGTAAGTTATGCCCTGGGGGTATATATGGTTCTAATTGAAGGGGTGCTCATATAAACTTTACAGGGAGCTCTTTTGATTGGAAATTGAAAGTTTTAGTTCTTTTTTTAAGAGTCAAAAGAGATCGGAGGGCAAGTTGCCCCTCATGCCCCTTTTCTCCAAACCCATTCGATAAAATATTGAGATAGCTATTTTGTTAAAAATAGTTCAAACATCAGGCTAGTGTTGTAAATTATGCTTAAATGAAACTCAGAGAGGAAAGAAAATAACAAAATGAAAAATAAAATCAAAAAAAGGTCATGGGGTATATGAGGTTTTTATGGAAGGGATGGTATTACAAACTTTGGAGAGGACTCATTCGATTGGAAACTGTAATTTATAGTATCCTTTTCAGAGTCAAAAGTGATTGGATGGCTACTAGCCTCGCAAGGCCCTTTTTTTCCTCAAATGCGTCGTATAAAAATTTTGAAATAGCCATTTTATTCATAAAAGTTGAATATCAAATAAAAAAAACTCCGGGGTTTAGATAAATCGACAAAGTGTTTTAAGCTATTCCCCGGGGACATATAAGGTTTTTATGTAAGGGGTGGTCGTATAGACTTAAGAGATGGCTCGTTTGATTTGACATTGAAAGCTCTAGTTAACTTTTAAGAGTAAAATGTGATTGGAGGGCATCTACCCCTTCCCATCTAAAGACACCCTCTTTTCCCCAATTCATTCAATCAAAATTTTTGAGATAGCCATTTTGTTCTAAACAGTTGAACGATCAGATAACAAAACTTTAGTGTTAGCATAACCCTTACCAGAGTATGATAACACCCTATTAAGGTATACCTTGATCCAGGATATGGTATCGTGATCAAACGGTCAAACAGCGAACTCTAAAGTCCAAGGGTACCACCACTTGGGTCACCCCTAATATCCCTAGCTATCTCTTTGGAAAGTAACCGGCCCCCCTGTCGATATACTAGTGCCGGTATTTCTCTCAAAATCTTTTTCCTACCCTGCCTGGGTTCCTGGAAAAAATAATCTCACCCGGCTATAGAAAATAGATTACTTGTATTCTTCCAAAAGGTCATAAAACATAAGTCTATAACTATCAAGACAGACTTCCTAAACGGGTCTCAAAGCAGACTAACTAACAAAAATACCGCTTCTGCACAAAAGCATTTTCTGTAGGGGTGGACTTTAGATTGGTCCTCGCCAATCCGCTAAATCAAAGTTCAAATCCCTGGCTTCTTTTGAATTAAATTATCTTTCAAAGGCCCAGGTCAGGAAGACAAAAATAGAATTTCGCTTGAAAGCTTGCTTACTGACGGCTTGAAACGAACAAAAATCACTAAAAACCAGAGTTTGGGTATCACCTCCTTCTCTCACTGTAAAAATCTAAAACCAACTGTTGCATTGGCGCTTTACTGAAAACTAATTTTATGACAAATTTTTTCTTGTGTACTTAATATTGAAAATAATCATTAAAATTATAATAACATTTTGAACTGATGACATCAAATATTCAGTTTAATTTATTAGCTCTTTTAAAAGTTTTTCATGACGAACATAGTTTCACTACAAACAAGTGTTTGGATACTGCCTCCTTCCTTAACTGTAAATAAAAACCAAAAGCCTACTGTGTCACTGGCGCTTAACTGAAAACGAATTATATTACAAATATTTTCTTTTCAAGTTCTTACAGCATTGCAAATAAAATAAAATTACAGTGAAATAAATTCTTGAACTGATGGATCTTTCAAAAATTCAGATCATTATACATCAAATATTAAATTTGATGTTATTTATACTTTCCAAGACTGTTCAAAACGCATATAGTTTTCAGTAAAGCGCCAATGACGCAGTAGTTTTTAGACTTTTACAGTGAGAGAAGGAGGGGATACCCAAACTCTTGTTTTTAGTGATTTTTGTTCGTTTCCAGCTTGATATGCATATTCAATTTAAGTTTCACTCGTTTTAAAATTTATTTATTAATTTACATTAATACCTATTGTATGTTTGTTCGCATTGATTGTGTGTTTGATTTCTGTTCCTTTTAAGTTTTAGTTATGCTTCAATAGGTAAATATTTTTTTCGTTTTAAGCTTGATTTTCCTATTCAATCCAAGCATTGCTCACTTTAACATCTATTTATTCATTTATATTATTACTTGTTGTATGTTTTTTGCTATGAATGTTTATTTAATTTCTGTTCGTTTTGGGTTTCATTTATTCTTTAATAGTAATTTCTGGTCGTTTTGAGTTTAAATTTTAACAGGTATTTGTATTTGCTGAGCTTAAGTTCAAAATGCCTTTACTTTTCTTTGAAAAACTTATTTTTCGGTAATTTTTTTTTTATTAATTTTTCTTCGTTTTTCAATTCAAAAAGTATCCAGTTTTTAAAACTTTCTTATTTCAAAATCAAACTTTAAGAAAAAAAGAATCAAATGTTCATCAAAGTACCAAAACTGGTATCAAAGTAAAAATGCCAAAGTGAAAAATTAGTTTGTTTCCACCTCGGAGTCTTTATTGTGTAATGTTTGAAGTATTTTTAACAAATTGGCTATCTAAAAATTTTTATCGGATGGGTTTGGGCAAAATGGGCGTGGGGGGGGGGGCTGATTAACCCTCAGTCTCTTTTGACTCTTTGAAAGTGAACTAAAACTTTCCATTTTCAATCAAATGAGCCCTCTCTGAAGTTTATACGAACATCTCTTCTATAAGAACCATATATATCCCCAGAGTATATATATCCCCATATATATCCCTAGTCCCTGGGGGGTTGAACTATTTTTAAAAAAATGCTCACCTCAACAAACGAAAATCAGAGAGGAGAGAAAGTAACAAAATGAAAAATAAAATCAAAAATGTTGAAAAAACGGGGATTTTGTCAGCCAGCAACCCATGATGATGAAAAAATATAACAAAATATTTCGGCAAGGACCGCTGCCAAGTCGTCATAATTGCTAAACAAAAAAAAAAAAAAAAACCAGCGAAAAAAAAACCTTTCTAAACTTAATGTAAAAACGCAAAACACACACTGAATAAAAAACCAGGCCGGAAAAAATTAAAATTAATTTAACAAGATGATTGTGCAAGGATCTTTCGTCTTGTAATAATTTTAACTGGTCTACAATTTCGGTTTTCATTAGATATGCAAATAGGTTCTTTTAAGTTTTTTCGGGTGAAAATATTGATTGAGTCCTTCAAGATTAAACTGTCGTAGACCAGCTAAAATTATTGCAAGACGAAAGATCCTTGCACAATCATCTTGGTAAATTCATTTTCATTGATTCCTGCCTGGTTTTTTATTCAGTGTCTGTTCTGTCTTTGTACAGTAAACTTCGAAAGGTTAGATTTTCGTTTTTTTTTTTTTTTTTTTTTTTTTTTTTTATTTTTTTTTAGCAATTAGGACGAATTGGCGGAGGTACTTTTCGAAAAATTTTCTTATATTTTGTCATCTTCATGGTTCGCTGGCTGACAAAATCCTCGTTTTTTCACCCTTTTTGATTTTATTTTTCATTTTGTTACTTTCTCTCCTCTCTGAGTTTCGTTTGTCATGTATAGCCAGTGTGGTCTAAGAATGTATTTGCTCACCTCAATTTTTTATCGGATGGATTTATCCATCCAATAAACCCAAAGGCGTGGAGGACGAGAAGGGCTAGTTACCCTCCGATCTTTTTTTCACTCTGGGAAAATGAACTACAACTTTTAATTTCCATTCAAATGAACCCTCTCTGAAGTTTATACGAGCGTCCTTTTCATAAAAACCACAAACGCCCCCAGGAAATATCTTACAATGCCTGCTCCCTGGGCCTTGGGGGGTTGTGTCGACACCGGAGTTTTTGTTATCTGACCTTTGAACTATTTTAAAAAAAGGCTCTCTCAACGTTCTTATCGGATCGGTTTGAGGAAAATGGGGCGTGGAAAGGGGGGGGGGCCAGTTGCCCTCTGATCTATTTTGAATCTTAAAAAGTAAACGAGAACTTTCAATTTCCAATCATATGAGCCCTCTCCGAAGTTTATACGAGTATACTTTCCATAAGAACCATATATGCCCCAAAGCAATATTTACAACACCCCCTCCCTGGGGGGAGGGGGGGTGGTGGTGTCAACACAGGAGTTTTGTTATCTGACCTTTGAACTTTTTTCAACGATATGGCCATACGTAAACGAGTTTTTGTTATATGATCTTTGAAATATTTTTAACAAAATGGCTACCTCAATTTTTTTATCAGATGTATTTGCGGAAAAAGGGCTTGGGGGGCTAGTTGCCCTCCGATCACTTTTGACTCTTAAAAAGGTCACTAGAAGTCTCTATTTCCAATCGAATGAGCCCCCTTTGAAGTTTATACGACGACCCCTTCTATATGAAGTGCCCCTGGGAAAAAAATAAATGGAGTGTGGGGGGAGGAGAGCTGCCCCCGATCACTTTTGACTCTTAAAAAGTGAATTACAACTTTCAATTTCCAATCAAATTAGTCCTCTATGAAGTTTATACGAACATCCCTTCCATAACAACCATATATGCCCCCAGGACATAATTTACAACGCCTACCCCCGGGCCCTGGGGGCTGCGTTGACACCGGAGTTTTTTGTTATCTGAACTTCGAACAACTTTTAACAAAATTTCTGTCTCAAAATTTTTATCTGATGCATGTAGGGCGTGGAGGAGGGGAGGGGGGTGCTAGTTGCCTTCCGATCTCTTTTGACTCTTAAAAAGTGAACAAAAACCTTCAATTTCCAATCGAATTAGCCCTCTCTGAAGTTTATACGAACATCCCTTCCATAAGATCTATATATGCCCCTAGAGAATTACTCATAACACCTGCCTCCGGGGCCTGGGGGGTTGCGTCGATACAGGAATTTTTCTAATCTGACCTTTGAACTATTTTTAATTAAATGACTATTATAAAATTTTTATCGGATGGGCTTGGGGAAAAAAGTGTATGTGTGTGGGGGGGGGGCTAGTTGTCCTTGGATATCTTTTGACTCTTAAAAATTGAACTAGAACTTTCAATTTCCAACTAAATGAGCCCTCTCTGAAGTTTATACGAGCATCCCTTTCATAAGAACCATATATGCCACCAGGACAACACTTAGAACGCCTATCCCCCGGGCTCTGGTGGGAGTTTTTGTTATCTAATTTTTTAACAATTTCCAAAAAACTGGCTATCTCAAAATTTGTAGCGTATGGGTTGGGGGAAAAAAGGCTAGGGGGGGGCTAGTTGCCCTTAACTCTCTGGACTCTTAAAAAGTGAAATAGAACTTTCAATTTCCAATCAAATGAGCCCTCTATGAAATTTATACGAGCATCCTTTTCATAAGAACCATGCTTGCCCTTAGGGCATAATCTAGAACGCCTTCCCCTGGGCCCTGGAGGTTTGTATTTACACCGGAGTTTTTTTATCCGACCTTTGAACTATTTTTAACAAAATGTCTATCTCAAAATTTTAATCAGATGGGTTTGGAATAAGAAGGCGGGGGGGGGGGGGCTATCTGCCCTCTGATCTCTTTTGACTATTAAAACGTGAGCTTGAACTTACAATTTCCAATCAAATGAGCCCTCTGAAGTTTATACGAGTATCCCTTTCATAAGAACCATATATGCCCCAGGGCATTACTTACAACGCCTGCCCCCGGGCCCTGGGGGTTTGTGATGACACCTGAGTTTTTGTTATCTGACTTTTTAGCAATTTTTAGCTTAATGGATATCTCAAAAGTTTTATTAGATACCTTTGGGGGAAAAGGGGCGTGGGAGAGGGGCTAGGTGCCTTCCAATTTCTTTTGACTCTAAAAAACTTAATTAGAACTTTCAATATCCAATCAAATGAGCCCTCTGAAGTTTTTAAGAGTATCCCTTCAATAAGAACCATATATTCCCCCAGGGCATAACTTACAACACCTGCCCTCAAGCCCTGGGGGACTGTATCGACCTGAGAGTTTTCGTTATATGGTCTTTGAACTATTTAAAATAATGCTATATCAAAGTTTTTATCGGATGGGTTTGAGGAAAAAAGGGCGAGGAGGGAGGGGGGCTAGGTGCCCTCCAATCTTTTTTTACTCTTAAAAAGTGAACTAGAACTTCCAATTTCAAATCAAATGAGCACTATTTGAAGTTAATACGAGCATCCCTTCCATAAGACCCATATATGTCCCCAGGGCATAACTTACAACGCCTGCCCCTGGGGTTTGGACACTGGAATTTTTGTTATATGATCTTTGAACTATTTTTAACAAAATAGCTACCTCAAAATTTTTATCGGATGCATTTGGGATAAAATATTTTTTTGAGGGGGGGGGGGGGCTGGTTACCCACTGGTATCTTTTGACGCTTTAAAAGTGAACTAGAACTTTCAATTTCCAATCAAATGAGCCCTCTCTGAAGTTTTTACGAGTATTCCTTCCATAAGAACCATATATGCCCCAGGGCATAACTTACAACCCTTGCCCTGAGGGCTGTGGGGGAGTATCCTCCTCAAAAACATAATTTCTATCGGGACATCTACTACACTGAACAAAATGGCTATCTCAAAATTTTGATTGGATGTGTTTGGGGAACTAGTGGGCGTGGAAGAGGTGTTCGTTGCCTTCCTATCACTTTTTACCCTTAAAAAGGGCACTAGAGCTCTTGATTTACAATCGAATGAGCCCCCTTTGAAGTTTCTACAACAAACTCTTCCATATGAAGTGCCTCTGGGAAAAAAATTAAAAAACATTGGAGCCGTATGGCCTTTACTATAGGCAACGCTATAGCGTTGTGTGGGGTATCGAGGGCGTGAGACTAGTTATCGGATGCATTTTTGAAAAAAGGGTGTGGGGGTGGGGGTGGTTTGGCTGGTTACCCTCCGATATCTTTTGACGTTAAAAGTGAACTAGAACTTTCAATTTCCAAACAAATAAGCCCTCTGAAGTTTATAAGAGTATTCACTCCTTAAGAACCCTTTATGTCCCCAGGGTATAACTTATAACCCTTGCCCTGAAGACTGTGGAGGAAGTGCTCTTATCAAAGATATAATTTCTATCTCAATGGATATCTCAAAATTTTGATTTGATGTGTTTGGGGAAATGATAGGCGTTGAAGGGGTGTTAGTTGCCTTCCAATCACGTTTGACTATTAAAAAAGGCACTAGCCATTAAAATTTCCTATTGAATGAGCCCTTTCTGAGGTTTCTTCGATAACACTCTATAAAAACATTATATCCCCAGGGCATAACTTACAACCCTTTCCCTGAGGGTTGTGGAGGGTTGTTATCCTCAATGACCTAATTTCTTGAATTTTCCACTACATTGAACAACATGGCTATCTCAAAATTTTGATTGGATGTGTTTGGGGAAAAGGATGGCGTGAGAGGGGGATAATTGCCCACCAATCCCTTTCGACTATTAAGAAGGGCACTAGCCCTTTTAATTTCCAATCGAATGAGTCCTTTTTCAAATTTCTACGACAAAGCTTTCTATAAAAACCTTATATGCTCCCAGGGCGTAACTTACAACCCTTGCCCTGAGGGCTGTGGGGGAGTGTCCTCTTCACAAACATAATTTTTTTCTGAAAATCAATTACGCTGAACAAAATGGCTATCTCAAAATTTTGATTGGATGTGTTTGGGGAACTAGTGGGCGTGGAAGGGGTGTTAGTTGCCTTCCAATCACTTTTGACCCTTAAAAAGAGCACTAGAACTCTCGATTTCCAATCGAGGGAGCCCCCTTTGAAATTTCAACGACGACCCCTTCCATATGAATTGCCTCTGGGAAAAAAGATAAAACATTGGAGTTGTATGGCCGTTACTATAGGGAACGCTACTGTGTTGCGTGGGGTTTTGAGAGCGTGGAGCTAATTATCGGGTGCATTTGGGAAAAAAGAGCGTGGGGGGGCTGGTTACCCTCCGATATCTCTTAACTTTACAAAATGAACTAGAACTTTCAATGTCCAATCAAATGAGCCCTCTGACGTTTATAAGAGCATTTCCTCCTTAAAAACGATATATGCCCCCAGGGTATAACTTATAACCCTTGCCCTGAACACTGTGGGGGAAGTTTCCTGCTCAAAGATATATTTTCCAGAACTTTCAACTACGTTGAACAAAATGGCTATCTCAAAATTTTGATTGGATATGTTTGGGGAAATGGTTGGCATAGAAGGGGTGTTAATTGCCTCCCAATCAATTCTGACTTTTAAAAAAGGCACTAGCCATTTAAATTTCCAATCGAATGAACCCTATTTGAAGTTTCTAAGACAACAATCTTTATAAAAAACTAATATGTCCCCAGGGCATAACTTACAACCCTTGCTCTGAGGGCTGTGGGGGGGTTTTCATCCTAAAAGACCTAATTCCCTGAATTTTTAACTATATTGAACAGAAAGGCTCTCTCAAAACTTATATGGGATGTGTTTGGGGAAATGGTGGGTGTGAGAAGGGGGTTAGTTTCCCTCCAATCCCTTTAGATTATTAAAAAGAGCACTTGCCGTTTTAATTTCCAAACAAATGAGCCCTTTTTGAAGCTTCTACGACAAAGCTTTCTATAAGAACCTTATATGCACCCAGGGTATAACTTACAACCCTTGCCCTGAGGGCTCTGGGGGAGTGTCCTCCTCAAAATTATAATTTCTATTTGGAAAATCAACTACGCTGAACAAAATGGGTTTCTCAAATTTGGATTGGATGTGTTTGGGGAACTGGTGGGCGTGGGAGGGGTGTTAGTCTGCCTTCCAATCACTTTTGACCCTTAAAAAGGGCACTGGAATTCTCGATTTCCAATTGAATGAGCCACCTTTGAAGTTTCTACAACGACCCCTTCCATATGAAGTGCCTCTTGGGGAAAAAATAATAAATAAATAAATAAATAATAAAACATTGGAGCCGTATGGTCTTTACTATAGGCGACGCTATAGCGTTGCCTTTGATAGACGAAAGATCAAATAATAGAAACTCCAAGGTTTCCATGACCCCTCTGGACCCTGGGGTAGATGTTCTAAATTATTCCCCAAGGGCATATAATGTATTTATAGAAGTTAAGGCAGTATGAACTTCGGAAGGGGCTCATTCTATTGAAAATTGAAATTGCCAGTGACTTTTGCGACTTTTTGAAAGTCACGAGGGACTAAAAAGCAACCAGTCCCCCTACTCTCTACCCAAAATCCAACCGATCGAATTTCATAGATGGTCGTCTTGTTAAAATAAGTCAAAGAATCTGACAACAACATCTCAAGGTTCAAAACAAACCCCCAGGGGCCGGGGGCCAGTGTTGTATGTTATGCTCTCGGGGTAGTTCTTTCCAAAACTATTCAAGACATCTGTATTCTTTACTAAAAACAAGAGTTTGGCTGCTACCCGTTTCCCTTACGATAAAAGTATAAGACCTACTGCGAATTTGGCACATTACTAAAATGAATTAGGCTACAAATATTTTCTTTTGTGCTTATTACAACATTGAAAAAAAATGAAAATTGCAGTGAAGCCAGAACAGGATTTACCAATACGCCCACTAGGCCATGCAGTTTTAGCAATCCCCGGAGTTTTGGGAATTTCCTCAAAAAATCTTGCAACAACGGAGCGACGAAAATGTTTGAGTCTAGAAGCGTAAACATTTTAAGAAAACAATTCTTGCTCCATAATATGCAAATTAATCATAGTTAATACATTTTGCAGGGGGAGAACCATTATCTTCACTTTTTGTTTCTTTTTTTCAGTTTTTCTAAGAAATTCATTAATTTCTTAGAACCTATATATTTATAAAATATTTACCCCCCCCCCTAATGTGCAAATATATACCCTTTATTACATCCTGAATAAAAATATAACACGCATTTGCATCACAAGTGAATTAAACCCATGTTAACCATATGGTGGTAGTCCCAATAGCTCAAGAACAATACGACCAAATATTACTCTTAAGGAATATATAAAAACAGAAATAAAAAACAGAAATAGGAAACAGAAAACACCAGAAATTAAATAAACAGACACAGAAAAAAACATCCAAGAGGTACAAAAATAAATGAATAAATAAATATTAAAACTTGTAAAGCTGAAATTGAAAATGCAAATTAATTAAAAAAGGAACAAAAATACTTTGCTTTAGAAGTAAAAGTGAAACCCAAAACAACAAAATCAAATAAACAATCATAGTAAACAAAAATACATTAGGTATTAATATAAATAAATCTGAAAATGAGCGAAACTTAAATTGATTATACAAATAAACCTAGAAACTAAAAGAAATCACTACAAGCAAGAATTTGGGTTTTGTCTTCTTCTCTCACTGTAAAAATCTAAAACCCACTGCGTTATTGGCGCTTTATTGAAAACGAATTATATTACAAATGTTTTCTTTTGCAATTATTAGAACATTGAAAATAAATAAAAAATTACAGTAAAATTAAGTTTTGAACTCATGAGCTTTCATCAATTAATATCATTATAAATCAAATATTCAGTTTAATATTTTTAGTTCTCTCCAAGACTATTCAAGACAAATATGGTTTCACTACAAACAAGAGTTTGGATACTAGCCCCTTCCCTACTAATAGTTTAAAGCCTACTGCATCATGGGTGGTTGACTCAAAATGAATTATAGGACAGTTTTTTCTTTTTTAGTTATTGCAGCATTGAAAATGAAATTAAAAACTACAGTGAAATTATTTGTAGTTTCAAAGGCTGTTCAAGACACATAGTTTGCAGTAGAGCACCAATGACGCAGTAGGCTTTAGAGTGCTACAGTGAAAGAAGAGGAAAAACCCAAAATCTTGTTTGTAGTGATATTTGTTTCTTTCAAGCTTGATTCGTATATTCAATTTAAGTTTTGCTTGTTTTAAGATTTATTGAATCATTTATTTTAGTACCCATTGTATGTTTGTTTGCTTCGATTGTTTATTTGAAATCCCTTCGATTTGGGTTTCATTTATACTTCAAAAGCAAAAAATTTTTTCGTTTTAAGCTTGATTTGCATGTTCAATTTAAGCTTTACTCATTTTTAAATTTATTTATTCATTTATGTTAGTACCTATTGTACGTTTTTTTGCTATGATTCTTTATTTAATTTCTGTTTGTTTAAGGTTTCATATATTCCTTAATAGTACTTTCAGGTCGTTTTGTGTTTGATTTATTTTAGGTTTATATTTCGTCTAATCTTATGTTCAATCTGACCTTTAAATTTCTTTGAAAACTTCTTTTGTGGAGAATTTTTTTTTTATTTACCTTAACAATAGACAATTAGCACAACTTGTAGTCCTTGAAGTGAGGGCTGAGCGAGGAGTGGGGGCATCTCCAGATAAGTAATTACTAGGCTTTTCAACTATACTGAAAAAATTGGCAAAATTTTGATATGATATTTTTGGATAAATGATGGGCATGATGGGGTCGCCTTTCAATCACTTTCGATTCTTAATTAATCAAAAAATATTTTGTACAAAATAAGTTTTTCAAAAAAAGTAAAGAACTCCATTAAACCAAACATGAACAAAAATAGAATCAAATAATCTACCAATCATACAACTACCAAAAATCACTATCAATAAATAAATGAAACCCAAAACAAACAGAAATTAAAATAAGTCATGCTCAAAACGAGAATAAATTAATCTGAATAGGGTTCTAATCTTTATGATTTATAAAAGCTAGAATATAATTTGTACTTTACTGAAAAAATGTATATTGTCAGTTTAATATACATATGCTTATATTTATTCCTTAAAATATTAATTAATTTTTGATTTCTTAATGTTATAAAAGTGAAAACATTTAAAAGAATTTTAAACATTTTAATAGGAAGTAGGAAGTTTCTACGACAACGCTTTCTATAAAAACCTTATATGCCCCAAGGGCATAACTTACAGTGGAGGGGCTGTCATCCTCAAAGACCTAGTTCCAAGAACTTTCAACTACGTTGAATAAAATGGCTATCTCAAAATTTTGATTGGATGTGTTTGGGGAACTAGTGGGCGTGGAAGGGGTGTTAGTTGCCTTTCGATCATTTTTGACCCTTAAAAAGGGCACTAGGACCCTTCACTTGCTATAAAATGAGCTCCCTTTGAAATTTCAACGACGACCCCTTCCATATGAAGTGCCTCTGGAAAAAAACTAAAACATTGGAGCTGTATGGCCGTTACTATAGGCAACGCTACAGCGTTGCGTGGGTTTTTGAGAGCGTGGGGCTAGTTATCGGATGCATTTGGGGAAACAAGCGTGGGGGGACTAGTTACCCTCCGATATCTTTTGACTTTAAAAAGTAAACTAGAACTTTCAATTTCCAATCAAATGAGCCCTCAGACGTTTATAAGAGTATTTCCTCCTTAAGAACCATATATGCCCCCAGGGTATAACTTATAACCCTTGCCCTGAAGACTGTGGGGAAGTGTCTTGCTCAAAGATATAATTTCCAGAACTTTCAACTGCGTTGAACAAAATGGCTATCTCAAAATTTTGATTGGATGTGTTTGTGGAAATGGTGGTCATGGAAGGGGTGTTAATTGTCTTCCAATCAATTTTGACTATTAAAAAGGGCACTAGCTATTTAAATTTCCAGTTGAATTAGCTCTTTTCGAAGTTTCTAAGACAACGCTCTTTATAAAAAAAACTAATATATCCCCAGGGCATAACTTACAACCCTTGCCCTGAGGGCGGGGGGGGGGGGGGGTTCTCATCCAAAAAGACCTAATTCCCTTAATTTTCAACTACGTTAAATAAAATGGATATCTCAAAATTTTGATTGGATGTCTTTGGGAAAATGTGGGCGTGAGAGAGGGGTTAGTTGCCCTCCAATCACTTTCGACAATTAAAAAGGGCACTAGCCCTTTGAATTTCCAATCCAATGAGTCCTTTTTCAAGTTTCTATGACAAAGCTTTCTATAAGAGCCTTATATGTACCCAGGATATAACTTAAAACCTTTGCCCTGAGGGCTGTGGGGGAGTGTTCTCCTCAAAAACATAATTTCTATTTGGAAATCAACTACGCTGTACAAAAGGGGTTTCTCAAAATTTTGATTGGATGTGTTTGGGGAACTGGTCGGCGTGGAAGGGGTGTTTGTCTGCCTTCTAATCAATTTGACCCTTAAAAAGGGCACTGGAACTCTCGATTTCCAACTGAATGAGCCCCCTTTGAAGGTTCTACGACGACCCCTTCCATATAAAGTGCCTCTGGGGGAAAAAATAATACATAAATAAATATATAAATAATAAAACATTGGAGCCGTATGGCCTTTACTACAGGCAACGCTATAGCGTTGCCTTTGATAGACGAAAGATCATATTATAAAAACTCCAAGGTTTTCATGACCCCTCTGGACCTTGGGGTAGGTGTTGTAAATTATTCCCCGAGGGTATATAATGTATTTATGGAAGTTAAGGCAGTATGAACTTCGGAAGGGGCTCAGTCTATTGAAAATTGAAATTGCCAGTAACAAAAGGCAACCAGCCTCCTACCCTCTACCCAAAATCCATCCGATCGAATTTCATAGATGGTCGTCTTGTTAAAATAAGTCAAAAAATCAGACAACAAATCTCCAGGTTCAAAACAAACCCCCAGGGGCCGGAGGCCAGTGTTGTATGTTAGGCTCTGGGGGTAGTTCTTTCCAAAACTTCAAGATACCTATATTCTTTACTAAAACAAGAGTTTGGCTGCTACCCGTTTCCCTTACGATAAAAGTATAAGATCTACTGCGAATTAGGTACATTACTAAAATGAATTATGCTACAAATATTTTATTTTGTGCTTATTTCAACATTGAAAATAAAATGAAAATTCCAGTGAATCCAGACCAGGATTTACCAATACGCCCACTAGGCCATGTGGTTTTAGCAATCCCCGGAGTTTTGGGAATTTCCCCAAAAATCTTGCAACAACGGAGCAACAAAAATGTTTGGGTCTAGAAACGTAAACATGTTAAGAAAACAATTCTTACTCCAGAATATGCAGATTAATCATAGTTAATACATTTTGCAGAGGAAGAACCTTTATCTTCACTTTTTCTTCTTTTTTTCAGTTTTTCCAAGAAATTCATTAATTTCTTAGAACCTATATATTTACAAAGTATTTACCCCCCCCCCCCTAATGTGCAAATATATACCCATTATTACATCGTGAATAAAAATATAACATGCATTTGTATCACAAATTAAGTTTAAACCCATATTAACCATATGGTGGTAGTCCCAATAGCTCAAGAACAATATGACCATATGTTACTCTTAAAGTATAAATAAAAACCCTAAACAAACAGAAATTAAATAAACAGACACAGCGAAAAACTTCTAACAGGTACAAAAATAAATGAATAAATAAATATTAAAACAAGTAAAGCTGAAATTGAAAATGCAAATCAAGTTTACAACGAACAAAAATACTTTGCTTTAGAAGTAAAAGTGAAACCCAAAACAACAAAATCAAATAAACAATCATAGCAAACAAAAATACAATAGGTACTAATATAAATAAATCTGAAAATGAGCGAAACTTAAATTGATTATACAAATAAACCTAGAAACGAACAGAAATCACTTTAAGCAAGAATTTGGGTTTTGTCTTCTTCTCTCACTGTAAAAATTTAAAACCCACTGCGTTATTGGTGCTTTACTGAAAACGAATTATATTACAAATGTTTTCTTTTGCAATTATTAGAGCATTGAAAATAAATAAAAAATTACAGTAAAATTAAGTTTTGAACTCATGAACTTTCATCAATTAATATCATTATAAATCAAATATTCAGTTTAATATTTTTAGTTCTCTCCAAGACTATTCAAGACAAATATGGTTTCACTACTAACAAGAGTTTGGATACTAGCCCCTTCCCTACTAATAGTTTAAAGCCTACTGAGTCATGGGTGCTTGACTCAAAATGAATTATAGGACAGTTTTTTTCTTTTTCAGTTATTGCAGCATTGAGGATGAAATTAAAAATTACAGTGAAATTATTTGCAGTTTCAAAGGCTGTTCAAGACACATGGTTTGCAGTAGAGCGCCAATGACGCAGTAGGCTTTAAAGTGCTACAGTGAGAGAAGAGGCAAAACCCAAAATCTTGTTTGTAGTGATAATTGTTTGTTTCAAGCTTGATTCGTATATTCATTTTAAGTTTTGCTTGTTTTAAGATTTATTTATTCGTTTCTATTAGTACCTATTGTATGTTTGTTTGCTTCGATTATTTATTTGATTTCCCTTCAATTTGGGTTTCATTCATACATCAAAAGTAAAAAAAAATTTCGTTTTAAGCTTGATTTGCATGTTCAATTTAAGCTTTACTCATTTTTAAATTTATTTATTTGTTTATGTTAGTACCTGTTGTATGTTTTTTTGCTATGATTCTTTATCTAATTTCTGCTTGTATAGGGTTTCATATATTCCTTAAAAGTATTTTCAGGTCGTTTTGTGTTTGAGTTATTTTAGGTTTCTATTTCATCTAATTTTATGTTCAGTATGACCTTTACATTTCTTTGAAAACTTCTTTTTCGGGGAATTTATTTTCTTTGCCTTAACAATGGACAATTAGCACAACTTGTAATCCTTGAAGTGAGGGCTGAGAGAGGGTTGGGGGCATCTCCAGATAAGTAATTACTAGGTTTTTCAACTATGCTGAAAAATTGGCAAAATTTTGATATGATGTGTTTGGATAAATTATGGGCATGATTTGGTCACCTTTCAATCACTGTCGATTCTTAATTAATCAAAAAATCTTATGTACAAAATAAGTTTTTTTTTAAAAAAAGTAAAGAAATACATTAAACCAAACATGAACAAAGATAGAATCAAATAATCTACCAATAATGCAATTACCAAAATCAGTATCAATAAATAAACGAAACCTAAAACAAACAGAAATTAAAATAAGTCAAACTCAAAACGAGCATAAATTAATCTGAATAGGGTTTTAATCCTTATGATTTCTAAAAGCTAGAATATAATCTGTACTTTACTCATAAAATTCAAATGAATTTACTGAAAAAATGTACATTGTCAGTTTGATATACATATGATGACATTTATTCCTTAAAATATTAATAATTTATTGATTTCTTAAAGTTATAAAAGTGAAAACATTTAAAAGAATTTTGAACATTATATTAGGAACTAGGAAGTTTCTACGACAACGCTTTCTCTAAGAACCTTATATGCCCCCAGGGCATAACTTACAGTGGAGGGGCTGTCATGCTTAAAGACCTACTTCCAAGAACTCTCAACTACGTTGAACAAAATGGCTACTCACAGTTTTGATCGGATGTGTTTGGGGAAAAGGTGGGCATAAGAGGGGGGCTAGTTGCGCTCCAATCACTTTCTACTATTAAACAGGGCACTAGCCCTTTAAATTTTCAATCGAATGAGCCTTTTTTGAAGTTTCTATGACAACGCTTTCTATAAAAACCTTATATGCCCCAAATACATAACTTACTACCCTTGCCCTGAGGGCTCTTAGGGAGTGTCCTCCTCAAAAACATAGTTTATATGTGCAAATCAACTACGCTGAACAAAATGGCTATCTCAAAATTTTGATTGGATGTGTTTTGGGAAATGGTTGGCGTAGAAGGGGTGTTAGTTACCTTCTAATCACTGTCGACTATTAAAAGGGCACTAGCCATTCCAATTTCCAATTGAATGAGCCCTTTTCGAAGTCTCTACGACAACTCCTTCGATAGGAAGTGCCCTGGTATGGAAAAATAAATAATACATTGTACCAACATCGTTCTTTACTTAGGCAGAAAAGGGCTTTAGAGGCTTTTATTTCCAATCAAATTAGTTCTTTTCAACGGCAACTCCTTCTGTACGAAGTGCCTTGGTATGTGCTTTGCGCTGCATATAATTTAGTCAACTGTAATGCATTTTCTATCAGAGCAATAAGTCATCCAGAGTAACCACTGCTAAATTTGAAAACAACAATTTCTTTTCTCTTTTTAGGGATTTCCAAGAACTTCAAAATGCAGATGCTAAAAATGCCCTGATGAGGTCAGTGCCTGCGTGAGAATAAAAGTAAACGAGATGTGTCGAAAGTTTGATGCCGGATTAGGGGCTATCGCGGATAAGATCAAACTTGCATCTGAACAGTGTGCTCAGCAGCTCGCCGAGGTATCGCAGCAATGTACTACCATAAGCGACGCTATTTCCCAGGGCTCACCCACTCCCCGGTCAGCAGCGAATCCGCCATCAAAGCCACTTTACTCGGTGGTTGTGAAAGCAAACGATATGCCGCCTGAGTTAACGTCCCCACAATCCCGGAAAGACTTCATTGCAAAGGTTTGCCCTAGCGACGTAAGCTCCGATTCTCTTACTCTGAAACGTAGCAACGATGAATGGAAGATTCTTGTCCAGTCTCGAGATGCCGCTACCCAACTTGCAGAAGCAATGAAAAGGAAGAACATAACCACTAAAGTCAAAGTTCCCCAGTTTGTCGGTATCATGAAAAGAGTACCCTCATCAGTTAGCGAGAGTGAACTCTGTCAAATTGCTGGTTGCGATAAAGTGGCGCAATGCGGATCTACGAGAGCGTTCAAGTTATTCTATGCAAGTCGACAAACACTTGAAAACGCTATCGCGAACCCGCTGAAGATTTGTTTAGAACTGTTCAGGATTGAAGAGTTCCGCTTTCTACCGAGGAGGTGTTTCAAGTGCCATGCTGTTGGTCATTTAGCAGCTGACTGTTCGCAACCAGAAAGGTGTTCGCGCTGCGGTGGCGATGGTCACAGCTCTAGTAAGAACAACCCATGTAGTAATCCGCAAAAATGCCTAAACTGCGGCTCTAGTAGACACTCTTGCTACCATGCTGCTTGTCCCTTTAACAAAGCCCAGCCTAACACTAGCACGTAAATGGAAAATCGGATATTCTGCTGGAATATGAACGGTAAAGTGTTGGACAGAATCCCCCTTCTAACTGACCTTTCTAAAGAATATAACTGTATTTGCATACAGGAACACTTTCTGACCGATGATAGTGTAAACCTTCTAAAGTTTTCCTCGGATATGCATTACCTCGTTCAACCTGCGCGAAGATCTGGGACTCGGGGTCGTCCCTCTGGTGGCCTAGCCATAATCACGCGCTCTAACTCGGGGCCCCCCGTGTGTGTCGAGCAGAATGAATGGTTCCAAGCTGCCAAAATGCATGGCGTGTTTTTCGTAAATGTTTATTTACCAACCAATTATAATGATATCGCTTCAGAAAAGAAGTTTGCAAAAGCATGCCAGAAGCTCGGAAAGTGCCTCCTCAGTTTAGTCCAGAAATCATGCCCTGTTATAATTCTTGGTGACTTTAACTGCAATCTCGACGATCATTCCTGCCCTAGGGCTGTACTATTGCTGAACGCCTTACCAAGCGGATTTAAAGTTGCTAAGAAGGATAAGTGCTATTCCTATATCAGTACCGCAAAAACCGTCTCAAATCTTGATCATGTAGTAACTTACAAACTGGACCTAGAGACAGTCTCGGTTGGATCTGACGGTGCCTATTCGGATCATTTACCTCTCTCTTTTGCAATACCAGCCGTCAGTCCCCAGTGTGCTCCAAAAACCAAGCCTGAGCCAGCACGTGATTGGAAAAAAGTAGTCCGTGAGCAGTTCCAGCTCAATTGTGAACAAATTTTGAAGAAATTTAAAGTGCCTTTCCACCTCCTACAGTGGGATTGTGGCCTAACAGAAAGCGAGATACGCCTGCAACTGAACATGTATTTCTACGAAATTTGCCACTCCTTGAGAGTAGCTGAAAGGATTGCTGTCCCATTACGTAGCGTCCGACGTGGGTCGCGAGTGAAAGGATGGGCCTCTAACAGTGAGCTTGTGAAGGCAAGAGCAGCTGCCAAGTTCTGGCTGGGGGTTTGGCACGAGTGCGACCGGCCAAGAAGCGGGGTAGTCAATGAATTGCGGGTTTATACAAAACGGCGGTTCGCGAAAGAGCTACGAAAACATCGTAGTAGCCTCAAACGAGAAACAGTTTCAAAAATCATGGAAAACCCTAATTTGGTCTGGAAGCTCCGTGCCAGGCCTGTAGAAAGTACGGGACAAAATGCTAGTGATATAGATGAGGAAATATGGGTAGATTATTTTGCTGCTGAATTCTCCCCACCAGATGAAGTGAAAAATAAAAAGTTTAGCGAAGAGCTCGATCAGCTTATGACGAAAGAGCATAATTACCTCGTGATTTCTAGTGCGAAAATAACCCACCTTTGTCAAAAATTAAAGAAGAAATTATCCACCGGTGCCGACCAAATCTGTGCTCTACACCTACTGAATGGTGGTCCAGTTCTATCGGAGCATTTAGCAATAGCTTACCAAATTATACTAACACATGGTATTGTACCGGATATTTTCTGTTTAGGTGTGATCACTCCAGTTTTGAAAAAGGGTAAACCTGCTCATGAACCATCATCATACAGACCCATTACTGTATCATCTGTGTTTTGCAAGCTATTTGAAAAGCTCATAATTTCGGACATTAAAGCTAGTTGTAAAGTGCCTCCCCACCAGTTTGGATTCCAAGCTGGCTTAGGATGTGCCCATGCCTTGCATGTAGTTGCAAATGTTCTACTGGATGCCCACATTTCGAAAGAAAGCCTAGCTATAGGAGAATATGATGTACGGCGGGCTTTTGATTCGGGTATCCATTCTCAGAATATGGTTGAGCTGAGAAAGTCCGGAGTTGACCGTGCTATTGTCAAACCCTTGAACGACATGTATAGTAGGCTCAAGGTCTGTATTAAACTGTCAGGTAAATTAAGTCGTAGGTTTGCTGTGGTGAAGAAAGGTATAAAACAGGGAGCCGTATCATCACCTGATCTGTTCAACAACAGCATATCGACGACCCAGTCAAAAGTGGCCCCTTGCTGTATTTTTAAAGGCATTGACGTGTCCCTAGTTGGGTTTGCAGATGACCTTCTAAGCTTTTCAAGAATTTTGTCTTCTTTGGAATCTAACTTTAAAATTTTGGAGATGGAGTATGATGAAATCGGGTTGAGTTTTAATGTGACAAAATGTGAAGTACTGTTATTTAACTGGAATGCCTCTCAACCCGAAATCCAACTGGGGTCACAGGTGGTCATGCCCTCTAAGTCAATTGTATACCTGGGTCTGCCGATCGGTGAAACTCTTCAGCATACACGAGCACTACTTGTAAAGCACATCGAGAAGAAGATCAGGTCAGCTTATGGAGCTTCGGTTTCCTCCAAGCGTAATCTAAATAGGTCGCTGCGTGCACAAATATTTGTTGCTGTTGCCTTACCCCATGTTCTTTACGTTTCGCCGTTCTGGAAGTTACTTACAAATTCGAATAAAGTAACTATAAGAAGAATATTCTTCAGGTACCTCAAGTTCCTACTTGAGATGCCATTAAGAACAAGTAATTCTTACCTAATGAGGCGGTATTCAGTACCTGATCCATTTACTGCGGTGGAAGCGTGTCTTGAAAAGTACCGTGATAGAGTAGAAGCGAGTAACCACCAGTGGACTGCCATTCTTACATAGTTGTATTATAGTTCCTTCGTGATTATTTTCATTTCAAGAAGTTTCGTTGTGTTTTGTATGTGCGTTTTCTTCTCTTTTGTTTTTTATCCGTCTTTTGTTCAATTGTGACGGGCTTTTCCAATATATTCATTCAAAAAATAATAGAAGAAATGATTCTATTAACAGTACCTGTTTATTTGTTGTATTTATTGTCTCCAGGGACAATTTTTGATGTTTCTTGCTACCCAGTGTTTAAATTCATTTCAAATAACAGAATATTTGAGACATTCTCTGAAAAAACTAGAGGCCTCTTTGGGGAGCTGAATGCATACTTTTATATAGGCCTACTTGATATTAATAGGCTAGCTTAGATTTTTAGCCATTTACTTAGGGATACCACCAGATGGCTAATTTGACAGTGTATATAAATACAAATTTTTAAATTAGGCAACCAACCAACAAGTATTTTAAGCATAGGAGTCCAGCTGGACATAAGGAAACATATTAAGAAGACGATTCTTGCTCAATAACATGGAGAATAATCCTAGTTAACACATTTTGCAGGGGGAAAGCCTTTATCTTTAACTTTTTCCTTGTTTTTCCAGTTTTTTTGAAGAAATTCATGAATTTCTTAGAACCTATTTATTCACAGAATAGGCCTATATACCCCCACCCACCCTACTGTGCAAATATATAGGCCTACCTAGAATTACATCTTCAATCAAAATATAACATCCATTTGCATCATAAATGAACTTTACTCCCATATTAGCCGTGTGGTGGATGTCCATTTACTTATATTTTTAATCCATTCATTGTTGTCAATAGCTGTCCACAAGTTATGCAAGCTGTCTATTGTTCATATATAAGGTTTTTATCAAAGAGGTAATCGTATAGACTTTGAAAAAAGCCTCATTTTGAAAGTTCTAGATCTGGTTTTTAAAGTCAAGAATAATCGGACTGTAAGCACCCCCCCCCCATGCCATAAAAACTTGAAACTTTTTGCAGTCAAAATGAACAAAAATTAATTAAAAAAAAACTCTGAAAAATAAGTTTTTCAAAGAAAAGTAAAGGCCATTTTAGACTTAAGCTCAGGAGATACAAATACCCGTTAAAATTCAAACTCAAAACAACAAACAGAAATTAAATAACAATCAATGCAAACAAACATACAATATATATTATTGTAAATGAATAAATAAATCTTGAAATGAGAGAAACTTAAATTGAATATGCAAATCAAGTTTG
Organism: Artemia sp. Qi Xiang Cuo; assembly: GCF_049724085.1. Classification (NCBI taxonomy): domain Eukaryota; kingdom Metazoa; phylum Arthropoda; class Branchiopoda; order Anostraca; family Artemiidae; genus Artemia; species Artemia sp. Qi Xiang Cuo. The sequence continues at coordinate 58,398,659 of NC_142808.1, forward strand.
AATCAAATAAAAAATAACTACAAACAAGAGTTTGGGTATTGCCTCAGTGCAGAAGCCTAAAACCTAGTGCATCATTGGTGCTTTACTGAAAACAATTCTTTCATTAATTAAGATTTTAGGGAATAAATATCAGCATATGTATATTAAATTGACAATGCACATTTTTTTTCAGTAAACTCATTTGGATTTTTTTTCAGTAAAGTACAAATTATAATCTGGCTTTTAGAAAGAATACAAAACCTCTTCCCATACAAAACTCCTTCCCATAAGTTATAAACCCCCTTTAATAAGTTATGCCCCAGGGCATAACTTACAACAACTACCCCCTTGGGCCTTGGTGGGCTGTGTCGACACCGGAGTTTTTTGTTATCAGAACTTTGAACTATTTTAACAAAATGTCTATATCAAAATTTTTATCTGATGCATTTAGGGCGTGGAGGTGGAGCGGGGGGGGGGGGCTAGTAACCCTCCAATCTCTATTGACTCTTAAAAAGTGACCAAAAACTTTTAATTTTCAGTCAAATGAGACCTCTTCAAAGTTTATACAAGCATCCCTTCCATAAGAAATAATGGGAAGGATTCAGAGAATCCTTAAATTACAACTCTTGCCCTGAGGGCTGTGGGGGAGTGGTCATCCTCAAATACCTAATTTCCAGAACAAAACTACATTTAATAAAATGGCTGTCTAAAAATTTTGATTGGATGCATTTGGGGAAAAGGTGGGCATGAGAGGGGGGTTAGTTGCCCTCAAATCACTTTCAACTATTAAAAAGGGCACTAGCCCTTGGAATTTCCAATTGAATGAGCCTTTTTTGAAGTTTCTACAACACCGCCTTCTATAAAAACCTTATATGGCCCCAGGGCATAATTTAAAACCTTTGCCCTGAGGGTTGTGGAGGATTGTCCTCCTCAAAAATATATTTTCTATCTGGAAATCAACTAGGCTGAACAAAATGGCTATCTCAAAATTTTGGATTGGATGTGTTTGGGGGAATGATGGCCGTGGGGGGGGGCTAGTTGCCCTCCAATCACTTTCGACTATTAAAAAGGGCACTATCCCTTTGAATTTCCAATCGAATGAGCCTTTTTTGAAGTTTCTACAACAACGCCTTCTATAAAAACCTTATATGCCCCCAGGTCATATCTTAAAACCCTTGCCCTAAAGGTTGTGGGGGAGTGTCCTCCTCAAAAACATATTTTCTATCTGGAAATCAACTATGCTGAACAAAATGGCCATCTCAAAATTTTGATTGGATATGTTTTGGGTGTTGGGGGGGGGGGGCGCTAGTTGAACTCCAATCACTTTTGACTATTGAAAAGGGCACTAGTCCTTTAATTTCCAATTGAATGAGCCTGTTTTGAAGTTTCTACAACAACACCTTCTATAAAAACCTTATATACCCCCAGGGCATAACTTAAAACCCTTGCCTTGAGGGTTGTGGGGGAGTGTCCTCCTCAAAAACATATTTTCTATCTGGAAATCAACTATGCTGAACAAAATTTTGATTGGATGTGTTTGGGGAAGTGATCGGCGTGGGGGAGGGGCGCTAGTTACACTCCGATCACTTTCAACTATTAAAAAGGGCACTAGCCCTTTAATTTCCAATTGAATGAGCCTGTTTTGAAGTTTTTACAACAACGCCTTCTATAAAAACCTTATAATCCCCCAGGGCATAACTTGAATCCCTTGCCCTGAGGGTTGTGGGGGAGTGTCCTCCTCAAAAATATATTTTCTATCTGGAAATCTACTATGCTGAACAAAATGGCTATCTCAAAATTTTGATTGGAATGTTTTTGGGGGAATGATGGGCATGGAGGGGGGGGGGCTAGTTGTCCTCCAATCATTTTTGACTATTAAAAAGGGCACTCTCCCTTTTATTTACAATTGAATGAGCCTGTTTTGAAGTTTTTACAACAAAGCCTTCAATAAAAACCTTATATGCCCCCAGGGCATAACTTAAAACCCTTGCACTGAGGGTTTTGGGGGAATGTCCTCCTCAAAAATATATTTTCTATCTGGAAATCAACTACGCTGAACAAAATGGCTATCTCAAAATTTTGATTGGAATGTTTTTGGGGGAATGATGGGCATGGGGGGGGGGCTAGTTGCCCTCCAATCATTTTTGACTATTAAAAAGGGCACTCTCCCTTTAATTTACAATTGAATGAGCCTGTTTTGAAGTTTCTACAACAAAGGCTTCTATAAAAATCTTATATTTCTCTAGGGCATAACTTAAAAACCCTGCCCCTGAGGGTGGTGGGGAACTTTCCTCATTGAAAACATAGTTTCTATCAGGAAACCAACTATGCTTATCAAAATGGCTATCTGAAAATTTTGATTGTAGGTGTTTGGGGAAATGATGGGCGGGGGGGGGGGGAGGAGGGCTAGTTACACTCCAATCACTTTCGACTCTTAAAAAGGGCACTAGCCCTTTAATTTCCAATCGGATGAGCCTGTTTTGAAGTTTCTACGACAACGCCTTCTATAAAAACCCTTATATGCCCCCAGGGCATAAATTAAAACCCTTGCCCTGAGGGTTGTGGGGGAGTATCCTCATCAAAAATATATTTTCTATCTGGAAATCAACTACGATGAAGATAATGGATATCTCAAAATTTTTATTGGATGTGTTTGGGGGAATGATTGGCGTGGGGGGGGGCTAGTTGCCCTCCAATCATTTTCGACTATTAAAAAGGGCACTAGAACTCTCGATTTCCAATCTAATGAGCCCCCTTTGAAGCTTCTACGACGACCCCTTCCATATGAAGTGCCTCTGGGGAAAAAAAAAAAATAATAATAAAACATTGGAGCCGTATGGCCTTTACTATAGGCAACGCTACAGCATTGCCTCTGACATGCAATACTTCTCAATTTATATAATTTTGCCCAATTGGATACTGGTTTTTTAGCCTAATTCTTTTTCTCTTTTTTTTCATGCTTTTATCAGTTTGTTGTAGAAATTACCTTAGGAAGGGCTTTGGAGTATTGTATTGAAGCTTACTGGGCTTGTTGTGACTGATGTTGAACTAGCCAAAAAGAAATATTTTCATGCTACTACTACTGCTTCTACATCTAATACTACTATTACTCCTGCTAAAACTAATAGTATTAAGGTGAAAATTTCAGGAAATTCTGAGAGTATGTTGGTCTAAAGTCCTCTAAACCATTACACACTTCTAAGGTGAATTGCTACCTTAATTTGTTTCACCAGAACAACAGGCTAAATATTTTCAATAGGTGAACAAATTGTTTGGGAATGTACCTGTAGCCAGGTTAGGGTCTGAGAATGTGTGTTTATGTCCCTACGTATTGGATGAAAGGTGAATTTTCAACATTTTTGAAAACCTTGCAATGTTTTAACTGTGACCAATTACTAACATAAAAATTAGTTTTTATTTGTAATCAACAATTGTAACCAATTTAAACCAACAAATGGTTTGCTTGGATAAAAATGAAATTTGCATAGGCCTCATTGCATAGGCCTCATTGCATAGGCTATCATCAAGGCTATATGGCATCATTGGGGTGATTGTCATAGGGTAAAATTCTAGTTTAGCTACTTTGTGCTATCTTGGAAAGGGATTAGATTAGGAAATGAAAGTTTCAGGGATGCATGTATAGACTAAAGTATGTCCAAGGAAGGTATTTTGAAGTGACTACCTCCACTTTTTCTCCCTTTAGAGTTCCCTGACCTCTTATGATCTTTAAAAATCTTGATGTTTTAAAATTGAAACCTTGTAAAATAGATCTTCTACTTAAATAAAGCACAACAAAACTGTTCTCAGCTTTACAACTTTGCTCAGTTAGGGCTTTAACTTGCTATAGGACAGGGAGGAGGGGCAAACTGCCCCTCCCAGACCCCAGTTTGACCCCCCCCCCACTCAGACCCCAGCTGAAATTTAGTGGAGCTGAATATTTAGTTTTATATGCTGGATTTTAATAGTTTGAACTAGCCTAGTAGAAATAATGCTGGACTAATATCCTATTAGTAAGAAGACAAGAATTGACTTCTCAGGGAGCAAAATTAGCCTAGAATACTGGTGGAAAGGGATTTTGGCTGCTTGTCTTTGCAGCTAGATTCAAATTTATTGTCTCATGAACATAGTTAAACTTGTAGGGTAAAAGACCTCTTTTTGGGAAAGAGGAACTTTTCTTTGGCATTCTGAAAAAATAAAGATGGATTTTTGGATTGTGTAAAGATGGATTGTGCTATCTTGGAAAGGGATTAGGTTAGGAAATGTAACTATCAGGGATGCCTGTATAGACTAAAGCATATCCCAGGAAGATATTTTGAAGTAATTCACAACTTTGCTCAATCAGGGGTGTAACTTGCTATGGAACAGGGGGAGGGGGGTAAACCGCCCCTCCTAAACTTCAGTTTGACCCCCCCCCCCACCCAGACCCCATCTGAAGTTTAGTTTCTTCCAAAATCTTGTCAAAACTAAGATAAACTTGCATAATTCAAGCATCAACAGAAACAAATCAGTTTTTTACAGATTTACCTTTATAGTACTATAAAGTACCTTTATAGTACTTTTACAGTAATAAATTGCACCTTTATGGTAACAAATGGCTTGATTTTCAGTTTTTACTGTCATTTTCACTTTATTTGGGAGAACTGGACCCAACTTTTCTGTTCTTACATGCCCCCCAGGGCATAACCTAAAACCCTTGCCCTGAGGGTTGTGGGGGAGTGTCCTCCTTAAACATGTTTTCTATTTGGAAATCAACTACATTGAACAAAATGGCTATCTCAAAATTTTGATGGGATGTGTTTGGAGGAATGATGGGCATGGGGGGGGGCTAGTTGCCCTCCAATAACCTTCGACTATTAAAACGGGCACAAGCCACTCCAATTTCCAATCCAATGAGCCCTTTTCGAAGTTTATACAACTCCTTCAATACAAAGTGCCCTGGTCTAAAACCAAGAAAATAATAATAATAATAATACTACATTGTGCCAACATAGTTTTTTACTTAGGCAGCGCGATTGTGCAGCCTATGATTGAGAAAGTGTTGCTTTTTCAAGATAATAAAAGCCTGTATTCTGCAATTTTATAATGTATGCATTACTCCAACAAAACTCAAGGCACCAAAAAAGAAATTAAAAAAAAAATCAGAAAATTGTGAAAAAGTGTAAAAAAAATACCAGTTTGAAAATATATCACAGTGAATGCATAACAATCTGCACGTTTTGTGGAAAGTATTTAAAACTGGAGTGCCACTTCCAAGTGCTGTTAATAGTATTATATATTTTATAGCTGACATTAAGTTATTTCAGAGATAATATTATGGATGTCCCTCAAATCCCAAACATGGCTGAGCCTATCAACATTTCTGAGACTTCTGTTTTTAAAAATGGTAAGTTATCTATTAAAATTCTAGAAAAAAAAATAAAGAAAAGTTGCTTATCTAGAGTAAATAATTGCTTCTTTTTCTTCTTGCCTTTAATGTTCTCCTCAGTGAAAATAACAAAAAAGAAACTGCACAAAAGCTAGGCAATGAAAGGAATATTTTGCTACACAAAAGTGCTGTTTGTTTACACACAATAAGAAAAAAGCATTCCTGCTAAAAGTGTCTATTCTGTGAGGCAGCCACAATAATTACCTATTCATTATAATGATTAGTTTTATTATTATTATTATCTACAATAATTTATTATATATTAATTATAGGGACTAGTTTCTGTCTGTTATAATAAGTATTTTTTTTTTAAACCAAATCACCTACAATCTTTTCATAACATTACTTGATCTTTGTTTATTTACTGTGATTATCTTTTTGTGATTTGTAAATAAATCAAGAAAAAGAAAAGGCGTTTATGATAAGGTATATGTTGGTGATTGAGGAGGATACAGCAAACTATCTTCTTTTTTCAGTTACCACTAAGCACTGATATTGGTAACTAACCTACAAGCTTTTAGTTTTTTATCTTGTTGTCTTTGTCTTGCCATTTTTTATCTGTATTATTTCCTTGGCAAAAAGCACATAATTTCATCAGGTTTTATCAACTTGTCCAAGTTCTGTTTTCCCAAACTTTTTTCCAAACTTTTTTTCAAGAGGTGTTCAGGTGTTGCTAGTTTTATATATTGCAGTCAATAGATTTCGAGTAGGGGAGGGGGAGTGAAAAAAAATTGATTTTTCTAGGTTTTTTTTTTAGTAGATTTTAGACAAATTCTCTTTCCTACACTTTGCATATTCTCTTATGTTCCAAATACTGTTTGTTTTTTTTCATAAATATGTGGTATTTGTTCAGTATAGCTAAGTGTGAATATCTAATAGATAACATACCAAAGATATTCCAAGTTTTATTTTCCAGGAAACATTGTCTATATGTTTGTTGTAAATAATATTTTCATCACATGGATTTGTTGTTTATTCTAATCAACAACAAATCTAATCAACAATCAATACTTGTTCTTAGATTTAAGCTTAAGCCCTATTGAATCTAATGATAGTTTGACCACAAGTAGTCTGATTTGTATGTTTGTTGTTTCTTAAAGGAGCAAGCTTTCCTCTTGGCAAATTTTTGCTGTCAATTGAGAGCCTTGTAAAATGGAAGATTTTTTCCAGGAGGAGGGGGGTGGTGGAAAAAATGATTCATATAATTGGTGATAATCTTTCAGTTATTTGATTAGAATTGGAAGGGAAAATATATCAATTATCAGCTATAGTATTTCAATGTTTCTATCAAACAGGAAGTGGGGTATCTATTTTCTCTTGTGTATATGCATATGTTTTCCAAAATCATTTTACTAGTATATAATCTGAAACAAAATGAATGAAAGATGCAAAAATAGAATTAATTGAACAATTTTGTCGTTTGACGCTAAAAGAAACTGGGACTAGCATTCAAAGAAAAAAGCAACATTGCCACCAATCATTTGGTGGCTTTTTTTATACTAGATGATTAGCCAACTCATTAGCCAATCAACTGCATAACCTGTGGAAGAATTTTCAGGAATATTTATCAACTCTAAATCTTGACATTTTGTGTTAACTATTTGCCAAAGATAGTTTGATTTCTGTCCTTATAAGGGTCATTTTTCTCATTTTCTTGGTAATTGTGTTGAAAAGGGGAAGCAGTAGCGCTTGTTTTGTAAGCTTTTCTATTGAATATGTTTGATGTTTCTTTTATTTATGCTCTCTTTCAGAAGTTGAAGAGGCTTTACAAAGTGACTGTGAGGAGCCTTTTGACTTTCAAACCCATTTTTTGTCTCCTAAATGGGAAGAGGTTCCTGTGGGTACTTTTTGCTGCTTTTCAGGACCATGTAAACTTGAACCTGACACCCAGGAATTGGGCACCACATGTTTTGACAATGAAGGTACATGTCAAGCATTTGGTTTTTGTATAATCGAATATATTGGGTAATATTTTATTGGGAAAAGCTAGAACTAATTAGAGTTTGCTGGGTCTTCATCGTCTTAGGATTTGAAACTGCTGAAACCATAACAAGATGAAAAAAAATTATTTGAAACTATGCAATGGATTATGGACATAAATTCCTGTAAATTTTGGAATTAGCAAATTTCTCTATAGAAAAAATTAGCTGATTTTGTTCAAAGAAATTGTTTCATTTCTAAAATAAAATATTAAACATTAATGTTGTCTTGTACTGTAGTAGTTAGTATTTTAGTGTAAATATTTTGTACTTGTAGATGATTTTGTACAGTCACTCCATTTGTTTTGTCTCCATTGTTGTAAATCCAGCAGAAAATATATAGACCTCTACTTTAAAAGAAAGACAGAATTGTTACGTAGATCAGTTCTGTATTTATGGTATTTGCAAATCTTTAAAGGGATTATTCTACCATATGTAGAAATTCATAAACAACTAGAAAAATACAGCTTAAACAAAAGTTTAAATGGTGAGATGTTCATTATAAATATTTGGTTAAAAAGAATAGCATCTCTAGGAATAAGGCAGAGAGGAAGAGAATTTTGTGTGGAAGAAGTGAAAACTTCTTCCACACAAACAGTATTATTAGTAAAAAAAAAAAAAAAAAAAAAAAAAAAAAAAAAAAAAAATGGTGCGAAAAATAAAACCACTTAAAGGAATGGCATGCATATGAGCTTTGAGATTTTTCTTATCTGTATTTTCAGTAGAAAAAAAATATTTTGAAGATATTTTATAATATAAAATAATGGAACATGAACTTTTTCTACGCACTTACAAGCCACTCTACTTCAAAAAGCAGTAAGGGCAGTGGCGTAACAAGGTGGCAAAGACCACGTAGTGTGGCACTCTCCAGGTGTTGGCACCAGCAGGAGAAAGTGGAAGGTCACTTCTGAAGTATATTATATATGAAGGGTATTTTTCCATCATTAGTCTTAGCTACAAAAGCTTAAGGGTTTTGTGTTAGTTAGCTAAATACTCTGGAAGGATTTTAAACTTACAAAAACATATTCAAAGCTTTATATTGCATACCTAACAACGTCCCACACTCTATCTAAAGCCCCAGTTTAATCTGTGGATAAAATGCTAATTTGTGGAATTGGGTTCCTAATTATCTAATTATCACGCTTTAATTTGTTCAGTTTTCATATAATATGTAATTTTTCACATTTATTGTCTTTTTTTATGTCTTGGGGTGTTATTAATTTCTGAGAATATTTTATCATACTTTGATAATTTTCCATCTTCTTCTTCTAGTTCACATCAGGCGGGCTATTCAGTTAGTACTATTTAGCCCTTTTCTTTTTGCTTCACTCTGTGGGCTACAGAGCTACTGGCTTAGTCGTCTCTTATTTATTAGATATTCTCAGATATCTTTCAGTAGATATTTTGACTCAAGGAGATCAAATATAAGATGATAGATATTGATTTCTATGCACTGTGTGTAGGTATAGTTGGCTAGGCTCCTGGCTGATAGTCATATTTTGTGGTGTTTGAAGCATTTTATCAGTTTGCAAAGCAAGGTATGTTGTGCAGACGTCAGCATATTACATTCAAGTAGGCTATGGTCAATTGTTTCATTATTCGTATTACAATGCCTGCAAAGAGGGGACAGGGGAATTGAACCACTAGAACTAGAAAACTTACATGAGAATGCAAGGCATTTTAGTCCATTTGTTCCAGAACGAATTCTATGATAAATTTTAGAAAGATACTTATTGGCAAAATGGGAAAGGATAGGATTAATCTTATTAAAATTAATATCTGATAGCCTCCATCGGTAAATATCTCTAATTGGGATTGGTCTCCCACTTGGCTGGTCAATATTTATAGCATTTTTTGCTATTTCATCAACCTGATGATTACCAATTATGCCAGAGTGGCTAGGAATATACTGAAAATAAGTTTTTATGCCACTTGAAGCAAGATTATCTATAGTACTGAGACAATGATAAATGAAATGTCCAACTTATATTGAGGAGCTGAGATCAGAACCTCAAGGCTTGATAAAGAGTCGGAATATATGATGATATTTTTTAAATTTACAACCAAAGGTTGATTTTCCTTAAGGTGTTCTAATGCATTGATTATGGCATTTAACTCAGCACAAAATATAGATAAATTATTAAATAATTTCTCGCCCATTGCAATTTTCAGGTGAGGAAGGAAAACACCACTTGCAACCTTCTCATTCTTTTTTGACCCATCAACAAATATTTGGAAGTGATTTTTATAGGTAATTATATTAAGTTCTGCAAATTTTTCTGGACAAAAGCAATGGGGGTTAAATCTTTAGTCCACTTTGAGAAGTCATTATTTATTATGGGACTTGACCAATACCATGGGGGGGATCGGGGGAAAGTGGGTGCAATAGACTTTTCTGGTATGGGGAACTTCTTCTGAATATTGGCATACTCATCTGCAATGCCTCTATACATGGCTGGATTTCTTAACCAATTATGTAATGTGTGTGAGCTATTTGATTCAATTTTTGTAAGATTTTTTTGTCAAGAGAAAGCTACGTCTCTCCCTTTTTGTTGTTAATCCACTCTCCATAAGCAGAAACTTGGTGCTTGTGGGTTTCCTAAGACCAAATATGAGACGTATTATAACATTTTGTGTTGTTTCAATTTTTTGCATCTGGGTCTTTGCACATGCACCATAGACGATGAGCCCATAGTCAATATGGGGTCTTATATGTGATTTATAAAACTGGAGTAAGGTTTTCTCCTTACATCCCCAGGGTGTGGAAAGAAGTCTTTTTAGTATATTTGTTTTTCTATAGCAATTTTTTATTGTGTTTGAAATGTGGAGGTAGAAATTAAGTTTTTGGTCAAGCATGAAACCTAGATAATTAATATGATTATCTTCTGGAATAGTTGATTTATTTAGAGTTAGTTTTGCATTAACATGGTTTCACTTCCGGTGAAATTGCATTATTTTTGACTTGGTGGGTGCAATGGGTAAATCTGAATGTTGAGAGAATTTTTCAAACTGGAAAAGTGACTTTTGCAGATTTGACTTTGCTATCTGAAAGGTGTTGCCAGATGACCGTAGCACCAGATCATCAGCATATTGTAGATTCGTGTGGGGTAGGTTCATGTCCCAGAGATATAGGGCAAATAGGAGGCAACTGAGGACTGCTCCCTGAGGTAGGCCTTTGGTTATTGTCTTTTGGGGTGAAGAAGCTGATCCAACACAAACGATGAAACTTCGCACTTCTATGAAGGATTTAATAAAAGATACTAGCTTAGGGAGTACTCCAAGGTTTGCAAGTTTGTTTAAAAGGATTTGGTGGTTCACATTGTCATATGCCCCTTCAAAATCTAGGAAAGCTCCAACTAGGACACTATTTTTTGAGAAAGATTCATTTATTGCATTTGTTAGCAAAATTACAGCATCTGTGGAGGAGTGGTGTTTCCTGAATCCAGTTTGAGGGTGTGGGATCACATTATTTTTTCCAACAAACCAGAGGAGTCTGTGATAGATCATTTTCTCCATTATTATCCCCATCACAGGAGTAATCATTATGGGCCTATAAGACTCAGGGTTATCTTTGGGTTTATTTTCTTTAGGATTGGTAGGAGGGACGAACATTTCCATATATTGGGGAACATAGAAGATGCCCAAGCGTGATTATAACAATTTAGCAGTTCTTGTTTGTATGATGTTGCGAGATTCTTTATCCATGTAGGGTGTATATTGTCATAGCTGCCGCTAGTTTTGGTCCTAATATGATGTATTGCATTGTTCAAGTCCTGGATTGAGAATGGGTTAGTTATGTACTCGGATCCTTGGCGTGGTTGGTACTTGGGTTCATAGGAATTGGGGACAGTTTGCTTTGATTATTTGATGTTAGCTTATTAACAAAAAGAGTTGCAAATAGGTTAGCTTTTTCATTATCATTGTCATAATGGGTATTATTATGTATAAGCTCATACAGGAGTGAGTTTGGGGAAGTCTTTTCCCCACAGATGTGGCTTATGACTTTATGTATAATTGGCTCATGGGTTTCTCTGGTGAGATTATTTGCAAAATTATTCCAGTATTTATATTTAGCATCTATTATAGTCCTTTTTCGATTAGATTCTGCTTGTAATTTTTTAAAATATGTAGTAGGTGATGGTTTTTTTCTGAATTCTGTCCTAGCTGCTTTTTTTATTCTCCATTTATTTAGGCACTCATTTGTCCACCATGCTTTAGGAATTTGTTTAGGGAATGTTTTCTTAGGTGTTGTCCTGGGGATAGCATAATTAGCTGTATTTATTAGTAAAGATGTCAAGGCTTCAGTATGTGCGTCAACTGTTGTGTTAGAAATGCATGAAATTTGGGTGAAACTTGTAATTTCATCATTTAGCTTATTTTGGAACATAGACCAATTTGCGTTAGTGTTGATATATTTGGAGGTATGAGATAAAGTTTCAGCAGGTTCATTTAGGGAGCAAACTTTAGCAAAGTGGTCAGTACATAGACTATCTATTTTATTTATGTAAATTTTATTCAAAAAATTTAATGACACAATTTGTAGGTCAATTATGGAGAATCTGCCACTTTTGGGGTTGAAATATGTATTCAGGTTTGGAGGGGTAGCAACAGCTAATTCATTATTAATTGAAGTCATATGCTCAATGAATTTACTAGCTTTATTTGCTGGTTTATTCCCCCACAAAAGGCTGTGGGCATTGAAATCTCCACAAATAATGATATTTTTTAACATATTAGAATTATTTATATAATTAAAGAAATCCTTGGCATCTGTAGTTTGGCCATTAGGGTTATAAAAGCTTATTTTGTAGGTTTTTAAATTATTCAGCCAAACACTGATACCAATTGCATCAACATCATTTGCAAAATCTGGAAAATTGATGCCACAAAATTATATATTATTTTTAACTAATAAAGCTACCCCATCTCCTTTTCGCTCTGAAGATATATCCTTTCTGAGGATAGTATATCCCAGAGACTTAATTTGTTGATTTTGGGTTAAATGAGTTTCCTGGAGACAAGCAATGTTAATGGAATTATTATTTATAAAAGATAATAGTTCATTTAGCTTATTTTCTGTGAGTGATCTTACATTCCACCGGAGTATTAATATTTGGTGTTCTGTTGATTTATTCTCCATATGGCTCTGTATTAATGTTCAGCTCTATTAAAATTAAAGCAAGATCTTTTTGCGCTTGAATGAGCATATCATAAGGGATGTAGATTTTTGCCAATTCTGCAATGATTTTTGTTTTTTGTAGTTGATGTATGTTCATGGCCTGAATTGCATTACAGTTTAGAATGAATAAGCATATATTTGGGGATTGCATTTTTGGTTGTGCATCCTGTTTGTCGGTTAAGGGATTAATTCCTGGTAGTGTTTCTGGTTTGTTTCTTCTTGGGAGGGGGGGGGCCAGGCTGACCTCATCTCACCGGACAAGGAGGCTTGTTGGCTTGGTGATTCCTTCTGAGAGGGATGTGAGCTAGGGGGCTTAGAAGATGGTGTTTTATATGGGGTGCTTGATACATTGGGGGCGATTGACGTGGGGGTTTTGATTGGTTTCATTACATGCTTTATTTGGTATTGTTGGGCAGCATTTGCTTCCATTGCTTCAAAGGGGTATGGGATGGATCCTCAACTGGGATTGTGTTTCCAGCCCTATCTGAGAGCCCTTCTTTTAATTCCTGAGTAGATATCTCTGGGGGACCGTAATAAACTACTATTTTTGTTGGTGATTGTTTTTGGTTCCAATTATATACCATAATTTGGGTATTGAGAAAGTAGTTTAGGTTAAGTATTTTATATGTTGACTTATGAGCTTCGACAGCTATTAGCAGAGATCAATTATGGTTACTATTATGAGAGAACATTGATTTTAGCAATTTAAAAATTGTAACTCTTATTGCAGTGAGCATTTTTATTTCAAAGGGGGTAGTAGGATTACTTTTAAGGTAAATTCCTAAGTTTTTGGAGGAAGGATCTTGGGCAGGGAGAGGGGAAATGCTTTTGATTGGGGATATATTTTCCTTTTTTTAGAGCTTCTAGAGAGGACCTCTTGAATCCCATTATCATCATTTATGGTTACAGTAGCCCCTACACTTATCATTGTCCTATTCTCCGAATTAGAGCTATCATTTGAACTTTGAGATAGTATGCTTGACCAGCCAAGACGGGTATCTTTCACTATGGCACTTTCACTGGAATTTGATTTGGGATCTGGGGGGACTTTTTTTTTGGAGGACTTCTAAACATTGCCTATTGTTAAAAGCTTTAAAAAAAAAAAAAACTAAAACAAGAAGGGAAAATAGAATGATATCAAACCGTCTGCACTATACTATGGGGAGGAGAAACACCACAGTATCTCCCTGAGGATGAGTTGAGCAGGATTGGTTTGGTACAACTGCTGATTAGAAGCGATAATAATTCACAAGAAAATTTATTTTAATTTTCTTATAGAGTTGCTGCTGTTGCGTCAATGTGCAGCACGCTAAGTATTATCATACTTTGATAATTTTCCATCTCTTTAAATTTTTTTTGTAAGCTGCATATGCTTCACCAGACGATTTCGAAACGATCAGAGAAACTTCTCATTCTACTCTATCACATGAGCAGCAACAGATACAGGGGTGCCATTTTTTTCGGGGGGGGGCAGGGGTGGGCCATTGCCCACCCTAATTTTTCTGGGGGGCCCAAGCTTCCTCCCAAAAAGGTTTTTTTTTTTACAAAATCTACAGGAACAAAATTACAATTAGCAATTAGTCAAAATTTTGAAACTGCTACATTTATATGTAGATTAACTTAGATAATAGTGAGATTAATAGTGCAACTGGGTCGTGCAAGGGTTGAAGTGATATATCAGTTTCTGATTTTATTGATTCAACATCTTTCTTATGTGCTATCATGAGCAGTGTTTCCACTTATACTTATTTTGGTAGTAGAATACTTATTTTTAGATTATTCTACTTCCAAATATTAAATCTACTTATCTACTTACTTTATACTTATTTTTGGAGGCTTAAGTTTTCGTGCCGGCCAAGTATTTTGGTTTTGATTCCATTGAATTGTAATCCTATAATGTCTTATAGAATGAAAGGGTGCAATTGTTTTTAGAAACGGCATCTTTGTCGGGAGCGCCAAAAGGGAAATTCGGGAAATTATAAAGATCAGTTTAAATTAATGAATTTGTTTAAAACCGTAAGACCATCCATATATAACCCATGTATTATTCGTCCAGTTCGCCAGTTTACTATCTAATATCAGCAGCTGAAGAGCCATTGAGAATTCATGAGTTTGTCAGGAGCTCAAAAGCGTAAATTGGCAGCATTGAAGAAGGAGAAAGAAGCAGAAAAGCAAGTTTCTCTGAACAGATGGATTAAGAAGCAAAAGCCAGGTGAACCGGCTCGGCAAGTAAGTAACCTACAGTATTTGTGTTTTGTTAAGTTGTTTCTTTTTTTCACAATTTGGTGGACCAAAGTTACTATTATGAACCGCGCTGGGTAGTTTATATGGTGTTAAGGGGATGCGGTACCTTAAATGTTCACCCTATCTCGCCCATTATAGACTTTTTTAGTTTGTCTGGCCAAACTATTTAGAATTGATTGGGCAGTCTTGCCCTGGCTTGTAGAGCTTGGATAAGAGATTCGAATAATCGACACAAAATTAAAAGCCGACTCCTACTTTCCCGGAAATCTTAGAAAAACCATATAACTTCTCCCGGTTTGTCCCGGAGATAGAGATTTTCAGTTTTAATGAAACATATATCATCGGAAAGCCTATTCTTTATTTTTTCTATTAATTGGAGTAAATTTTCTTCTTAAAGTTCAGGAAAGGACAGTCCCTCAAAATGTTCCAGCATACCTGCTAGGAAAACGCCAAAAATCACCTCAAAGGAATTATCAGTTGACCAGCTTGGTCCCTTTGGGTACTCCCTGTGGCGCTAAAAAAAGCTAATTCTTTTTTACTGCTATGAAAAAGCTAAATCAGATGTTGGGTATCCTCTTTTACTTTCTATTTTTTTTCTTAGATCTGTCCTTTTTTTCTGTCATTTAATTCTTCTTTAATAAAAGAAAAATTATAGCCCCTCAACCAATGCAGTATAGTTATTTTTAAAATTAACTAGCCTTTTACTGAAACACAGTAAATACAAAATAATACTGGATATGCAGTAGACCTGGTTTCCAATAAATTAAATAAAAAAAACAAGTTTTTTAAACTGAAAGTAAGGAGCGACATTAAAACTTAATACGAACAGAAATTATTCCGTATATGAAAGGGGCTGATCCCTCCACAACGCTTCGCTCTTTACGCTAAAGTTTTTTATTGTTTTAAAAAATAAAGTTGTGAGACAGAGTCAACCTTTAGCGTAAAGAGCGAGGCGTTGAGGAGGGGACAGCCCCTTTCATGTACGGAATAATTTCTGTTCGTTTTAAGTTTTAACATCGCTCCTTACTTTCAGTTTAAAAAATTTGTTTTTTTTATTTAATTTCTGATCGCTTTTTAGTTAATGCAGGTTTTATTTTGGCTCACCGTAATTGAATAAGTAAAAAAAGTTTGCATAAAGATTTTACTTTTCTTTGGCTAAGTGGATACCTCTAAATTTGATTAGGAAGTAATTTAAAAATTAACTAACGTAAATAACTTCTATATTCGTATATGTTTCTTCTAGCAAAAAATACGAAGTTGCAGATTTTTGCAGATATGAGCTTGAAACTTATGTAATAGGGTTTTCTGATACGCTGAATCTGACGGTGTTATTTTCATTAAAATTCTTTCACTTGTAGGGGATGTTTCCCCCCTCTTTAAAAAATAGGGTAAATTTTCTCAGGCTAGTAGCCTTTGATGAGTAATACTAAACTTAATAAAATTTATATATTTAGAATCAGCACTATAAACCCATTCTTTTGATACATTTATTGACATCAAAATTCCGTTTTGAAAAGTTTTGATTACTATTGAGCCGTATCGCTTGTTTTTTTCATTGTTTTTGTTTTTATCACGTATATGTTATTACGTATATGAGGGGGTTCTCCCCTTAGTCAATACCACGCTCTTCACGTTAAAAGTTAAAAAAAATTTCAGTTCACAAACCCCTGAATCACAAAGGCCTTTTAATTAGAATAGATAGCTCTTTTGAAAGCACTAAAAAAAACTATAGCTTAAAGAGCGAGGTATTGACTTGGGGGAGAACCCCCTCATATACGTTATAATTTCTGTTGGTTTTAAGTTCTAATATTGCTTCTTACTTTCAGTTGAAAAAACTTGTTTTTTTTAAATTTAATTTCTGATCGTTTTTTAAATGATGCTTGAAAATCCGGCGCCCCCTTCATAGAATTGTCCCTTACCCCAAAGAAACATCCTCCACGGAAATATTCTCCCGAGTAACCCCCTCCTGCAGCCCCCCCTCCAGAAAAAATCCTTCCTGAAAATGTCTGTATACTTCCCAATAACCAATAAATAATGCTGGCAAGTCCGGCACCCCCTTCATGGCAATTTCCCTTCCCCCATGAAAACTTCCTTCATGGACAGATCCTCCAACATGACCCCCAAAACCCTGGGAAAAAAACAACAAACTCGCATCCATAATCTTTCTTCTGTCAAAAAAGGTAAAAGTCCACGCTTATGTAGATAAGAACGTACAATCTCCACAGTACTGTTCTATGATACGCTGAAAATGATGGTATGAATTTCATCAAGATTCTCTAATTTTTAAGTGGTCTTTCCCCCTTTTTTTGAAAAACAGCCAAATTTTCTCAGGCACGTTACTTTTGATGGTTAGCACTAAACTTGATGAAAGTCATATATTTGAAATCAGCATTGAAATCTGATTCTTTTGATGTATCTATTGGTATCAAAAACCCGTTTTCTAGAGTTTCGGTTACCATTGAGTCGGATTGCTCCTTAGTTACAGTTCATTACCACAAACTGTTTGATTAAGATTACCTCTATCTTGTTTTGTTTTGTTGTTTTTTCTTCTGCAAAGCACTGTTAATTTAATGGATAACAATGCTTCACAATTTGAAGTACATAAGTCAAACGTTGTCTTTTTTTTTCTTTTCTTTCTTTTTTTTATTTTTTGAAACACGCACTTTTTAAGTTCTTTTAATTTTATGTTTAACATTGCTAAATGGGTTGTTAAGCATAAGCTAAAGATTGTCGTTTTTTTTCTTTTCTTTATTTTTTTTTATTTTTTGAACCAAACACTTTTGCAGTGCTTGTATTATTAGATTTGCTACAATGCTGACTGGTGATATGAAGCCGCATTCGATTTGCTGTAGTCACGCTTCACGTTTCGCCATTTGGTCCAAAATTATGAACCTGTTTGGCGGTCAAATTATCAGTAGTTCTTCAGGCTAAATGGGAGAACGTCGCAGAAAAAATGCAAATAAGCCTACAACGGAGAAGGACGTAACTGAAACTACAGCAAATCGAACGCGCCTTTAGCTTATTTGTGATCTTTCATGACACCCGAATAAGTCATTCAAGGACTACTGCAAAGGCTTTTTGCGATTGGGGTTGCTATTGCATTAAGCCCAAAGTTTCTAATATTATCTTTACGGGTAGATAAGGATCAACGCATGTATAATCATCTGAAAAAGGCCCTCTTTGGCTTTGCTGAAATTTCCTGTTTTTTTCCGAAGTTCGATATACTTTAGTAAACTGTCGCACCATGGAGGAGTTCTAGCACTATTTTTCCCGAAATGCTGTGCCGAAAGCGGAAATTGCTACGCAGTTTGGACTTAACATACTAAAAAAAGCAACTGTTTAAATGTTGAAAATGAGTTCAATAGTGCTTCAAAGTACAAGAGTGGCTTTTAACGTTTGGGTATATCTTTCAGGTGCCTGACTCAGTACCCGAACAATCCATTGCCGTCGTTTTGGGTCCTTCGAAGGACGTGGTGGTCGGTCAGACCGAGCTAGTAGAAAACGAGACGACTCAAAGAGACACTGCGCCTGTCACTGCTCAAGAGGCACAATCTGGACGAGATACGACTCGAGATGAAGAGCACCATCGTTCAAGTGGTCCTACTGATATTTCTTCATCCTCCCACGACCATCCATGTCAACCACAGCTGCTACGGTACCCTGCACAGGTTTCAACAAACGGCAAGCTAAGACGGTCATTTAATATTTCGTATTATGGAAAGCATCCTTGGCTTGAGTACTCAGTTAAGGAAAATTCGGTTTTCTGTTTCTGCTGCAGAAACTTTGGCGACACGTCAACCCTTCGCGGACAGAGATACGGAGCCAGGCCTTTCATTGAGACCGGCGTTAGAAGATGGAAAGACATCTCAAGCTTTCTAGAAGAGCATGCGAAAAGTGACCGCCACAGGGACAGTGCAGTTTTGAGGACGAAGTTCAAAGCTATACAAGCCAAGGAGATGCAACCCATTGCATCTGTTTTGTCAACGGACAGGAACAAGGAGATGAATGAAAACAGGGAACACGTAAAGGCTTTACTGAAAGTAACGGCCCTACTGGGGCGACTGGGTACAGCCTTTCGCGGCCACGATGAGACTGAATCTTCAGCAAACAAAGGACATTTCGTCGAAACTTGCAATCTTCTCGCCGAGTATTCTCCCACGCTTTTCAAGCTACAAAGTTGATACGGCCACTATACGTCCCACGAATACCAGAACGATCTAATTTCAGCTATCGGATCTAGGCTTCGGTCTACAATAGTGCAAGAAGTTAAGCGTGCCAAATGCTTTGCTGTTCTTGTCGACGAGACAAAAGATAATTCGAAAAAAGAACAGCTCGCCATTCCTCTGAGGTACTTCGACGAGGGAAAAGTACGAGAAAGACCAATAGGATGCTACCATATGAAAAGCCTGGATGCTGAGAGTTTAGCCAGCTTCATTCACGACACCGAGGTGAAACTTGGCCTCGACTGGAACTATTGTGTTGCTCAGTGCTGCGACGAAGCAAGCGTGATGAGCGGGCCCTTCTCTAGTGTTCAAACGCGACTGAGAGCGAAAGTGTCAAAAGTAATATATATTCATTGCTGTGTGCAGTGACTAAATTTAGTCATTGCAAATTGTGTTGAAGGTGTTAGGACTGTTGCCTCATTTTATTCGTGAGTCCAAAATCCTCAAACGTTCATTTCCTACATCAACACCAGACATCAGCTTTTAATTGAGTCCCAAAAGGCTACTCAACTGCCAGTCCTGGAATTAGAAAAAGTGCTGGGACAAGATGGTCGTACTGGTATCGATAAGTATCGAAGATAACACTCCGATATGAATTTGTTCTGGATGTACTGTCTGCAGTCAGCGAGGAAGCTGATAGTGAAGCTCGAGCAGAAGCAGCTGGGCTCCAGAGAAAAATAGAATCTTTCACAGTTATATTCTAGTTGCTCTATGTGAAAGCAATTGTGAGGATGACAAACTCACTTTCTGAGCAGCTTCAGGCAGTTGATCTGGTAATATCTAGGTCCCGCACCTTGATTCAAGCAACAAGGAAGGAAATAGCTGAACTGCGCTCCGACACTTCATTTGCATCGCTTTTGGAGAAGGCAAAAGAGTTTGCTTAAGGTCTTGAAATCGAAGTACCTGACATGAATGGACCCGCTACCGGATCCTCCTCTGCGGGTCAGAAGGGACGACCTAGAAGAACCCAAAAAATTATCAAACACTTGAAAGAAATCATGACCACTTCGACGTCAGGAAAGAACTTTGTTGAATCCAAAAATAGAGCTCCAACTAATGGAAGAACTGAAAAGAGAATACCTGGAGACTGTAGATCGTCTGATTGCGGAATTCGACAGACGGTTTACAGATAGCCTTTCAGTGCTCAGTACACTCGAAGCTCTGGACCCCAGCTCTACCAAGTTCATGGATGCAGGGCTCCTCAAGCAATTCTCTTAACTTTATTCTGGGACATTGATCAGGGTCTTCTTGAAACTAAAACTTGTACTTCAAAGTAGCTTGTGCTTTAGCAGGAGGAAAAGCCAAAAAACTTAATGGTCGTCTTCAACAATATTGAGGCACTTCCAGCAGCCAATAAAGGAATTATCTCAGATCATCATATTGATGCCACACTTCCTGTCACGACAGCCAGCAATGAACGCTTGTTTTCTGGGCTGGAAATAGTGAAAAACTATCTGTGCTTGACCACAGGAGACGACTGTCTTAATCACCTGCTTTTGATCCTCGTATAGAAGAATTTAGTCAAAAACTTGAATTTTAACGAGCTTGTTGACGATTTTGCGAAGATGAAACCACGACGGTTCCCCTTGTTGCCTTGAGTGTTCACTGATCTGTTTCAAAATATTTTATTGTATTTTTTGATTTTGTAAATATACTTGATCGAGCAGTTTTGCATCGTCATAGCCGGAGCGTGACTCCGACTTGGACTAAGGTATTTACTGTAAGCAGCGAGCTGAAGAATTCTGCTACAGAATACACTTTAGTCAAAGCGTGAGTTTCTACAGAGGTTCGGCTTTTGTCAAGTTATAGGTTAGGAAAAGTTTAAGGTTCCCAAACGGCTGTTTATTTAACATCGCACATACCGTTTCCGCTTTCTTCAGATATCTGGCCTTTTCCGAACCTTTGGCATAAGAGCGAAAGAAGGAAAGGCAAAGCAATTGAGACAATTTCCTTAATTTTTACGGTAACTCCCACGGAAGGCAGTTTTTTGTTTTTTTTTCGGATAAAGCTAGAGGCAATTTTTTTTTATACAAGCCTGCTTCGGGGCCCATGTCGATTGCTTGCCCACCCTAAGGTTTGGCTGAAATGGTGCCTCTGAACAGATACCTTTTAGTATTGCATCCAGAATATCCAGTTTAACATCTGTGTTGGACTCCCAGGATCTGGATTTTAATGATGAAGGTATATTTGAAAGTAATAGCGTTGTAATGTTAGTTTGAAAAAGGAACTTCCCCAATTCACGCATCCCCCAACCCAACTAATCTTTCATTATCCCACTCCACTCAAGTATTGATCTACTACATGCCATATCGATCCCTCCAATTCCGAATTTCAAGAGAAAAGAATATACCAGTAGAAGCCAAGGTAACTGATAGCGAATACACATCCGAAATTGCGGTCTCACATGCTGTGAGTAACAAATCTGGAGCTCACAATATCAATTTACTTTCATCCCAGGTCATCATGGACGTTATACAATCAGTTCGCAGGTTTTATTATTTGCTCAACTCTGTTGTAAGTTCCATGTTCACAAAAAATCCATAAAGTTAAGCTGTGTTATTCCCATCATTTTCTAAAATAGTCAGGTTTAAGGTATGGAAAGGTGGTCAGGTATGAAAAAGTAGTTCGTTTCTGACGGCAACCTTGCTTTTTACACCACTGAGTAGTGGATGCTGTTGGGCTGTGGAAGGGCAATCAAAGAAAGGAGTACAATTTCAATCTTTTGTTTATTTGTAATCAGCAAACATAAAACTTAAAAAAATTAAATTTTAGTAGATGTATTTCCCCAAAGCAACTAAAAGTGATTTTGTAAAGCCAAGATAAAAATAACAAAGTAAAATAAAAAAACGAACTGAAATTACTTGAATTCATTTTAAGTGTATTATCTGTTAAACTTGAAAAGCCTTGAGATATTAATTTTGGTGCTATGTTTTAGTTGGTTTAATGAAAAAAAAAGAACATACCGCACAAAAAAAAAAACATATCCAGCTAAGCACAAGTAGTACTCTGGTCTTTTGGAGGCTTTTGAGATGTGTATTGGGTCTCCTCTTTGCTTCTTTTGTTTTGTAGTTTGAAATATTATATGACTTTAATTGTGCTGGTCATTGGCTTAATACGATTTTTTAACTTTCTTAATGTTAAAGAACCGTATCTGCTCATTTGGTTTTGTATTCTTATTACTATTTTCAAAATAAAATTACTGTACTTTGCTATAAGGTACAGCATAGCTAAACAAGTAACAGTTGAGCTTGGTCGAGCCCATAATGAAGACTGTGACCAACCATAACTAAATAAAATTATAAATTCTTACCCAGAATTTTTTGGAAAATCAAACACATTTCTCGAAAAAACAAACTTTGATTTTTTACACTCTTTTCATTAATCATATATCTTCTTCTCACAACCCAATCTGACGTTCTTTAGCTTTCTTTGAAAATTTACCTTTAAAAAAAAAACTTATAGGGAAATTGCAAAATTTGATTAATTACATGGAAAAGTCAAGATTATGAAGTTTAAATGCCTAGAACACAAAACAACACAGTAGCAAAAACAAACCAGATTCAAAACTATCCTTTACCGTGCAAAATAGAAAGAGATTGCTTAGGAAAATCTATTGCCACAATATGGTTTAAATAGTCTAATTGAAAGGCACTGCTATTTTTATTTCGATTATAAAATATTCAATAAGTGATGCAAAACAGGTATTATAACTAAATAAACAAAAAGAATTTTTTTTAAAAGTATACAAAAGCCATCCATACAAAAGTATATTACGTTCCCGTTTGAAAGTGTATCCCTTTAAAGTCCTTTCGGAGCAGTATAACAAGAAGAATAGGATAATTGCTGCAGCCTAGTAAAGAGCAAATCAGAGCGAACCATGGTGCATAGTAGCCTATAGTATGAAAATGCTTTTTGAAAAATAACTTTCCAGGGAAAAGGACTTTGTGTTAATTTCAAAACGGACTTGAAAATACTTGAAAAGGGTTAATAGCTTGGCGTTGTTTAGATTCCTGTGCTCACCGAGTCATCACCCTTTTCCCCAAAAATAAGTTGTTGCAAGCGTGTGTTTTACCCCACTGGTATCTAAGTAGACCCATTCTATTAAAACAGAAAAACATTCACAAAGAGACAAGTGGCAAAGGATCTTATTTAAATAGAAAAAACATCGTAACCTCACACCTGCTTTTATGATATAAATGCGTGACATTTTATTGCAAGGGTACCTTCGCCACTGTTAATATGGGCGTTTTTAATAGTTTTAGAACATCTCGGTAAGGTTTTTCAAGAGCACCTCAGAAACTACAGAGTAACATTGACTAAATTGTTAACTCAAAAGAGGCTTGTGAAAGTATAGAGCTTTGCAGCCTAAAGGTAGAAGCGGTGATAATTTGCTTTTATTTCTTTGCAGTCCTCAAAGGCTAGTTCTCAGTAAGTTTAAATAGGTTAGCTCTAGTTATTTCTATTTCAAAAAATTAATTAGCTATCATTTGGGTATTCAAATTTGTGAATTTAGTGCTAAATAATGTAATTGGTTTTCTATTAATCAAATTGCCTTTAATTAATTGTCACACTATTATTACGGTTCAATCAAATTATAACGCTTAAATTTGTTAAGTCTAATGTTTAGTATCATTCTTCACGCTTGTGGTCTGTTTTTTTTTTATCTTGTGAGGATTTCATCATTTAATGGTAAATTATTGAGAATATTTAATCCTACTTTTGCTATTTTCTGTCTCTTTTTTTTTAAGCTTACGATACTTCATCAATTGAAGAAGCTAAAACGATCAGAGAATCTTCGATTTCTACTCTATCATCTGAGCATCTACCTGTGGCTGTTGCATCCAGAACAACCAATTTAACATCTGAATCGGACTCCCGAAATCTGGACAACAGTGACAAAGGTATGTTTGAAACTAGCAGTGTTATGAACTTAGTTTGAAATAAGTAATATTTTGTCAAACATAAAAGTTTTTGTAAATTTTAAAAGCATAAGATCAACAATATATCAAAAAATATAAACAACATATCATAAGTCAAATTCAAGTATTTTATTAACCTCCGAAATTGGAGTGTATAAATAAACGTTAAATGAACAAACTTAGTATATAAATATTAAACAACAAATCAATATAAATACAGGCCAATATACACAAACCTTAATTATACTAATAATTTTAATTACATTTTATTGACAACATCGTAAATTTTAATATAAACAAGTAGTAAATCTAAAAAAACGGAATTATTGGGAATTACAAAAATAATACCAACTAGATAAAGAAAATAAATATTCTAGTTTCAATAATTAAAAAATTCCAGAGTCGGGCTAAAGCAAATCGATGGCCCTGGCAACTTAGATTTTTGTTGCTTCTTATTCATTATCACAATAAGATCGTTCATACCATATTGTTTTATCACTGATGACGTAGAATAAAATTTTGAAAGTCAACATAAAAATCCCAAAATAAGAGAAAAAGTTGTTTTAATATCTGAACAATTAGAAAAAGTAAAATATGGTAACCGTATGCTTCCTATGCTCTCTATTGTGATTTTACATGTATTATGCTTTCTACTGTCATCCTCCTCTCGTGCTCACTAAATTTTTGCAAAAGATCAGATGCAAGTAAAATTGCTGACTATTCTTTTCCAGAGTTAGATACTACTACTAGTACTACTAACGACTCACCGAAGCACCAAAACGCGTGAGGCCAACACAGCTACTCGTGCTCCTCCTCCATCCCAATTTATTCAAAGCCCCCTCTTTGTGCCTTCCCAGGACGTTCCAATTTCCCTTAAATATTTCCTTATGAGATCCTTTCTCCCCAACCGGGACGACCTGCTTCTCGTTTAACCAAAGACGTTTGGCCGAAAAGGACAATCTTTGGCAATCTGTCATCCTTCATCCGCAGAACGTGCCCTAGTCATCTCAACCTTTCTCTCAGTTATGTCCCTAGAAAGCAGTATTGAACGCCACTTTTCGTTCTTATTCATTCGTTCTTATTCAGAGTTTCACTTTCTTCCGAATCATTTTGATCACACTTTAATTCATTTTGCTCATACTTTCATGTAGGATGTTTAAATCATCAGCATAACCTAAGTCCAGAGAAGTTTTACTTCCCCTTTGGATTTCCTGTTCTCTCATTGTCTTTCTTTTGCTCCTTAAGACAAGGTCCATTAAAATAATCCATGTAAATTGGGATAGAACACCGTCCTGCTTAACACAAGATTTAATACGAGACTCGCTACTTTATAGCTGTAATACGAAAGTATAACTTTCCAGGACATAGATATGCGGATGATTAATACGGAAAGCCGTATTTCCTACGTTACCGAATTAATGTTATTCTCGTACATAGCAAAAAGTGTTATTGTCATTAAGATAGTATTTGTCTGGTATACCGTATAAGGATAAGTCTGGTTTACAATAACGTAATCAGTAAGGTTAGCTGTGAATACAACCCATAGTAGATGTTAAGTGGGAAGAGGTTTTTAGCCCAAAAAAGAGGTTTTTGCCCACCAAAGCAGAATATTTCCAAAACAGAGACAAACAAATGATTTCCTCGAATGGTGCCACTCCTCATGTGGGAATAGAGTTGAATGCAATGTTCTCATTCTTGTGGGTAACCCGACAGGATCAAAGCAGCTCTCTGTGTCCCTTGTATGGTCTTCCTTCCCGTCTATTATTTAACAGCCGATTATTATTTAACGGGTATTTAACGATTCTTATAGAAGTTTTTCTGTGGCATGAATCTGCTATTAGTTCTTAAAGTTAAATAAATCAATTTTAATTAATTTAAACTGAATTTTTATTAGTTAATTTTAATTAGTCAGTATTGTATTGTTCTAATCACGAAATTTAATACAATAATCTTCAAAAATGACAAACATCGCTGATTCAAGCGTGAAGTCGCGGCCGTGTGAACACTGGATGCGAGATTATGCAAGTGTGAATTAAGGGCTTGCCCAAAAATTTAGTTATTTCATTTTTTTTCAGTCGAAACCATGATCTTCCTGCAGAAAATTCTTGTCGTTGTTACCTTAAGGAAACCAGAGAAAGTTCAAATACGAGTTACAAAATGAACAGTTGAGCTGCCAATTTAGGTCATACAGTGTCCGTAGGTGTAAAACTACGTACGTGTATGACGTTTTATCTCTAGTGTCTTAGTTTTGTGCATAACTTCAATGCTCCTACAATGCTAAAAAAATTGTTTTCTGAAACAAATATCTAAATAAGTGACAATCATTAACTTGAAACAAAATAAAAAAAACATTTCAGTCTACATAAAATGTTTGTAGGCTAAAACCGAAAGCTGAACATTAATTTAGTTTAAACCTAAGTTTGTTCAGAAATCACGGTGAAAGGGGGTTACTATTTTCTCTATATCCCAATTTTTAATACATTTATGTATTAAAACATATATAAAAACACATTTATTTTTTGGTGCAAAGTTTATTGGTACAATGGCCTTCCTAATTTATAGAGTGTTGCGGTTAAATTAGTTTTCAAAGTAAAATTATGATACAAGTTTAACATAAGTTCAACTAGGGGAGAGGGGTAGAAAAGGAAATTATTCGTTAAAACCTATCTATTTTTTTAAAATCCCGTGTGACTTTCAAGTTTTAAAGCTGAAAAAATATATTGTTATTTAAATTCTAATTCTTTTATGAAGTGAAACTATTTTCAAGTTTCCTTCTTTCATATTTGTTTCATTCGAAAGTGATAGGCAGTGTAGATCCCAAAAAGGTAACAGTTATAGAATGTTCACTTTTCATTTGTAATTGCTATGATACTAAATTATTGAGTCGTTTTCACCTTAGTTAATATTAATAAAATAAGTTTTTACTATAGAGATAATTCATTCTGTGTGCTGTTCTGATGGTTCGGATGAACCAAAACTCTTTGGCCCAATACCAATCGTGAAGATGAAGATGCTGATCGAGAAGGCTATTGATTCATTTGAAGTGGATTCTGAAGCAAAAAACTTGGATAATAATAAGATGTATTTGAATAGTTTCTTGCGTAGTAAAAAATCCAGAATATTGGAAAGAATTAAAGAAACATATTCGGGGACAAAGCAACATATTTGTGATGTATGTGATAAGAGCTTTTCTCAGTCAAGCAATTTGAAAAGGCATCAAACAGTGCACACTGGGGAGAAACTGTTTAAATGTGAGGTCTGTGAGAAAACTTTTTCTCGGTCAAGCCATCTGATTGAACACCATAGAATACACACTGGTGAAAAACCGTTTAAGTGTGATATATGTGAGAAAACTTTTATTCAGTCAAGCAATTTCATTAAGCACCAAAGAGTACATACTGGTGCGAAACCGTTTAAGTGTGATGTCTGTGAGAAAACTTTTTCTGCGTCAAGCAATTTGATTAAGCACCAAAGAGTACATACTGGTGAGAAACCGTTTAAGTGTAGTGTTTGTGAGAAAACATTTTCTCAGTCAAGCAATTTGATTAAACACCAAAAAGTGCACACTGGGGAGAAACCGTTTAATTGTGATGTCTGTGAGAAAACATTTTCATAGTCAAGCAATTTGGTTCACCACCAAAGAGTACACACGGGTGAAAAACTCTATAAATGTGATATATGTGAGACAACTTTTTCTCAGTCAATCCATTTGATTAAACATCAAAAAGTGCACACTGGGGAGAAACTGTTTAAGTGTGATGTATACAAGAGAGAATATTCTTTTAAATCAAATTTTAACAGTCATAAAACAATCCATTCTCAGAAAAAGCCTGCTAGTTTATAGTGTACAATAACAACGTCTTTGGTCTAGCTGTACCCTATTGTAAACTCTTCCGTTTATTTTTGCTACTCATTTATATATTTTTTTCAGTTCATTAATTGATTTGTGGAACATTTTTGTTCATTTTTTTCAGTGATTTTCTTTCGCTTTTTGTTTTGACTTATTCGTTCCCTTTGGCTATGACTTTCTCTCTCCCCCTCCCCCCGCCCCCAAATTAGTCACTATGTGTATCCATGTTTGAGTAAACCCCCCAGAAAAATCCATTTATTCTTCTATAATGTTTTCTCATCTTTTTTGAAAGTTTCTTTGCTTATCATTGGGAATGAAACTGTGAACCAAGCTGTATGTAGTTTTTGGTTTATCCTCAGAGAAGTAAATCCTTAAAACTATGATTGTCACCAAGATTTCTACGCAAGGGACAAGGAGGAATATCAGCTCATTAGGAGATTTTGATGTGATTTTGTCATTTTGACTGATTATATATCCCTGGGGAAACTAATGCAGAAGTAAAGAAATGAGAAATATTGGTTTGTTCTAATGTTGTAATTGACAAAATTGATCACAGTAAAATTGTGTATTTTACTGTAATTTTACTGACCGACCTAAAATTGGCACTATTTTATATATTTTAATTATTTTACTGGCATATTTTACGGCGGCTTATAGTTGACATAGTGCAAAAATACCTAAGTGCTGGGAGAAACAAGTTTGGAAATGAGTTATTGTGATTTTGGCTGGATACAGAGCAGGGTGAAAGAAAGCAATATACTTGCACTCAAAATTTTGTTGTGAAGTGTTTATAATTGAGTGATAAATTGGTATTTGAGTAGCCCTTCTTTAACAGGACGCCACTTTATTTTCATGTGCTTATTCTCTTTTAATGAATAGTTAATGTAATCTTTCCACTAGGAAAATTCAGATTATCATTTGGTCTGTAGCAATGTTACCCTTTCTAATCTGGTATTTCTCCTCTCTTTCCTTCTGACTGAAGATTGGACGGACCCATATTTTTCTCTTCTTTCTGAAAAAAAACAGGGTATTAATGGAGGACTGCATTAATTATGCTGCCATCCAAAGGTCTAAATTGATTTTGATTGGAGGAAGTACTTTATCCAGACTATTGCTCAATATCTGGTTTGCCTGGTATGATATGAAAGACACTACTCAAATGTAACATTACTAAATACCACAATCTTTGAACCTTAATGTTACATCTTCACAAAGCTTCTGATCCCTCAAAATAGCAAAAAAAAGCTATTGTTCCTTCGAAAAAAATAGTCTATAGAAAAGACATGATAGAATAAGAAAATAGGTTTGCAAAAAAAAAAAAAAAAAACAGCCTAAGAAGTAATATCAGAGTCCTCAGGTCTAGCTTAATATTGTTTTCTTTGAAAAGAGATAAGATCTGAACACACTGATTAGCCAAAAAATCAATAAATAAACAAGGCTATTCCTGATACCTTATTTCACCTAACTTAGAATTTTATCTTTTCTTAAAAAATCCTAACTTAGAAATTTTAAAACATATGAAATAATAGTAAAAGTAGTAAAAAAAACTTCTTTTTTTTAGTGTTGAGATAATTATCCAGCTTAATTCTTCCCTCGGGCTGAGGCTCAGAACAAGTGCAAGTCTGGATATGCAATTTTTTACATAGTGGATACAAAGAGGTCCTTAGCAATGTAATAGATATTTTTTTTCAACTGGGGTGGAGGGTTCAAAAACACAAGGATACCTTCTGGCCACCCTTTTCGTTATACACTAATGTTGGAAGTGAGATAAAGATCAGAATTTGGATATTTGGTTACTGACTGAAAGGGCAGTTTGTTGATAATCTTAAGGCAAATTGCCGTAAGTGTTCGTAAGATCATAGGTTATTGTTTTTAACTCCTGATAATTTACTAATCTTTAGCTGTGAAAACAACCAGTGGATGTTATACTAAGGGTACCTGGAGCCTCAAGGCAAGCGAGTATAATTCATTATATAGATTTCATACAGTCAATACGTTTTATTAAAAGGTCACACATTCCATTTTTTGGCGCAGCATTTTTAGGTGATTGCATTTTTTTGGGAGGGGGGAGCTGAGTAGACTTCAAATTTTGTGATGGGTGGGATGGAGCAAACATGTAATTTTTCTGGTCCTTATAAAAAGTTTGCGGTGAGATTTTTTGATATCTGCATTTCGTGTGGCAGGCTTTTTGACAAGTAAATGAATGAACTATTCTTTTAGTCGAGTTACCAGATGGGAAACCATTACAAATGTTAGTTAAGTATCTTACTTACGTGTTCTTCGAGTAATCATTGCGAGGCGTCTCCTCTTTTTTGTAACTAATAAAAAAAAATATTCAACAATAAGTTTTTCAAAGAAAAGTAAAGAGCTCATTTTATAAATGAGCAGGACAACATGAGTAGGGTTGAGAGCCCCCATGCCTTTTCAAGACCAAAACGTAATTTGCACTTCACAGGAAAAAAAAACTTTAAAATTTCAAAATCATATTTATTGAGACTAAGGAAAAAATATTAGTATATATAAATTAAACTTCTTATTCACATTCATATTTTTTTGAGAAGGCATGGGGGTTTTCAGGCCTACTTATGTTAATTTCTGCTCATTTTTACTCGGTTATTCATTTTAATTTATGTTCGTTTTGAGTTTCTCTTATTTATTGATGGTTATTTGTGGCAGTTTTACGCTTGGAAGACTACTTGACTTCATTTCTGCTCATTTTTGGTTTAATGGAGCTCTCTTCTTTTCTTATAAAAACTCATTTTGTAGAAACAGTTTTTAAAATTGATTTCTGTTCGTTTTATATTGCCATATTGTTGTTCATGGAAAAGGAATATAATATTTTATATCTATCCGGCTTATTCTTCTATGAAAATTTTTCAATAATTCTCAACAACATACACCCTTTTGAAAATCTGGACACAAATAGCATTGTTTAATTTAGTTATATACCTCCTCAAGCTGCCCTGAGAAATAGAACTTGTAGAACTTCTTTTTATAGAACATAATAGAACTTCTTTTCTTTTTTGGCAAAAAATTTGAAAATTGAAAAGACGTGGATATCAGATCAAATCAGAATTTGAGGTTTTCTGGCATAACCAGCAACACTTTAAGGGTCCTGAAGTACTGGTTCTGCCTGCCTACCAGTGGGTAAAGGCAGGCACACATAGCAGCCCCCACCCCGGGGGTGTAAGGGGGGACTCATCAGGTGAGACCCATACCAATTTTAACTTGTAATTTGACTACAGTAACCAATCCTTGGGTTTATACCACTGCTACTGTTGATGCTTGATGTTTTGTGCTGATTGCTTTCTATTTTTCAAATTTCACAATCATCTGCTTTGGTATTTTAAATTTGTTACTTCATTGTGGACTATATCCTGCCTTATACCCAAACTGTCTTATACCACTGCTTATTCTGTTCCTGTTTTGTTGTTTACTTCAGATAAGAAATGAAAAGTCAACTCAAGCCACCTTGTGAACTAAGGTTTGACAGCTCAATCCAATTCTCTGAATCAGAATCTGTTTCTGAGCAACTACTCATGCTCACTAACCACATAAATAGCATATAAAATGCTAGCAGATTCACTACAACCTGACAACCTTAAATCTTCAGTGAAAGGGTTACTTGATGACCTTATATTGGCTAAGATCTCTTCCCAGGTAGATGAGGCAGTGGTTAAAATGAAAGAGGAACAGACATACATGCAACATAATGTCACTATCTCTTCAGATAAGCTGGATGCAATGAAGCAGGAGGTGTATGCTGGCCTCAACCTAGATCTTAGTAATCTAGTGGATAAAACTCTTGAAAGCTATAACAGATGCATATTTTCTGTTGAATCTTCATTGGTTACTTTAGAGTCATCCATGATAGACCTTAAAAACTCTTTCCAGCCTATCCAGTCCAACCTGGCAAGATTAAATGACCGTTTTGAACAGCAGGCTTTGAGCAACCAAATTATTGTCTTTGGGGTGAAAGAGGAGACCTCCATTGAAAACACTGAAAGTCAATTCTTGTCACTATGTGCTGGGAAATTTCCTGGCATACCAATTATTTAGTCTGATGTTGTATCAGCCAAAAGAATTGGCAAACCATCTGCAAAACCCAGACCCATAGTTGTTGAATTTTGCAACTTACGAGTTCGTCAACTGCTTCTCAGACAAAAGAAGGATTTGAAAGGATCAGGGATTCTATTTTCTGAGACGCTTACAAAACCACGCTTACAACTTCTTTCATATGCCAAGTCAAAGTTTGGCTTATGTAATGTTTGGTCCAGTAAAGGTGATATCCTGTATAAAACCCAATCTGGAAGAGTGGTTAAGTTTAATAATCAGAATGAAATTGATTTATGTGCTGCAAATGCAGAAAAATTAAAGTGATGGATTTAGATTTATTTTCTTATAATATATTGCATTGTTTCTGTAGGGATTTACTTGCTGTTCTTAAAATATTCCTCTATTATTCTTTACTGTCCTCACATAATTTTGACTGGTACCATATTACTCTTTGTCCCAACAGTTTGGATGATATGTCCCTTCCCACTAATATTTCTTTATGTTTGTTTGTGATTCTGTCACCTTCATGTTGTCTGATTTACATTATATTCTTGTCGTGTCATTATACTTGTAACCCCCATAATATCAACTGGTCACACATTATAGTTTGTGCTAATACTTATAATAATATGTGCCTTCCCACTAATTTTTCTTTATGATCCTTTCACCATCATATGTAGCTTGGCTTCTATAATGTTTTTGTCATGTCAGCACACTTGCAGCTCATATAATTTTCACTGGTCCCATATTGCATTTTGGGCAAATATTATGAATCATATATGTTATCACACTGTTATTTATTTATTTTCTTATGTTTGTTTGTAATCCTATCACCTTTATGCAGGCTGACTTCTTTCATATTTTTGTGATTTCAGCATAATTGCAGCTCATATAATCTTGACTGGTTCCACATTATAC
Source organism: Artemia sp. Qi Xiang Cuo (assembly GCF_049724085.1). NCBI lineage: Eukaryota > Metazoa > Arthropoda > Branchiopoda > Anostraca > Artemiidae > Artemia > Artemia sp. Qi Xiang Cuo. The sequence continues at coordinate 58,431,431 of NC_142808.1, forward strand.
TTGGGGCCAATATTTTGATGAATATGTGCCATGCCACTATTATTTCCTTATCTGGGTTGGTGATCCTATTGCCTTCCTGTAGCCTGAATTCTATCATATTTTTCTCATGTCAGCACACATGCAACTCACATAATTTTGACTGGTCCCATATTATATTTTTGGTCAATATTTTTAATAATATATGCCATCTCATTGATATTTCTTTATCTTATTTTTTGATGCTATCACCCTTGTGTATCCTGCACTCTATCATATTTTTGTAATGTCAGTATATATACAGCTCTCATTATTTTTTACTACCCATATTATACTTTGGGCTAATATTTGGAATAATATGTGTCATTCCATTGATATTCATTTATATTTGTCTGTGATCCTGTCACCTTCAAGTAGGCTGACTACTATTATATTTTTTTTCATGTCAGCATACTTACAGCTTACATAATTTACTGGTCCCACATTATAAATTGGGCCAATACTTTGAATAAAATGAGTCATTCTACTGATATCTCTTTATGCTTTTTTGTGATCCTCTCACCCTCATGTAGCCTAATTTCTATTTTTTTTTTTTTGTCAGTCCAGCACACTTGCAGCTCATGTAATAGCAACTGGTGTCACATTATACTTTGGTCCAATACTTTGGATAATTTGTGCCATCCCACTTATATTTCTATGTGTACATTTATTATGTGTGATAATTATGGGTGATTTCTCTTTTCTTTTGAATTCTTCTATTCTTAATTCGGTTATATTTGATCAACCAAGTAGGGCTGCTAAGCAAGAGACTCAAACGCCTGACCCTCTCCTTGAATCTTTGGTTAATTCTAGCTGTAACTATCACACTACCATTGATTATTGTGATAAAATTATACCCTCACTGTCTTTAAATAGTAGCTTTGATGTATTTTGTTTGAATGTGCGTGGGATAAGAGATAAGTGGGATAGTCTGAAATCGTATTTGTGGTCTGATAATTCTTGCCCTTTTGATGTAATAGGTTTAACAGAAACATGGTTATCTGCTGATGAAAATTTTACAGCCTATGATATGTATGGTTATGTTGCTGTCCATATCCCCAGAATGGTAACAAAGTGCTCAGGGGGTATTTCTTTATTTATAAAGTCTGATATTGAATTTAGAAAAAGGTCCGACCTTGAATTCTTTTTTTACATCAGTAGTGTCAAATAGTAGTACAGTTTATTCTCTTGTTATTGATCTGAAAAGCCAGTTTGAATGTGATACTGTTTATTCGTTTTATAAGCTCCCACCTTTTCCAACACATCTGTTCTGTGATTTGCTTGATCAACTTTCTTGTGTGGGGTCTTTCTCTAAAAAACGTAGTTGTGTTTTGGGAGATTTTAATTGTAATATGTTAAATATTGGATCAAGTGATGAATGTGACCATCTGTTTGATGTGCTTTCTTCTGCTGGTCTACTTCCTTAAATTTTTTTCCTTCTCGTGTTGACCCTACTAGAAATTCTGCCACTTTAACAGACTATATTTTCATTTGTTTTCACTGATCTTTCTGATCACTTCCCTATTTATGTTTCATTTTTTGTGCCTCAAACTGAGATTGCTGTGGATGAGCAGGGTGACTCTTCTTTTAGAACTTCCACAGATAAAGAAATTTCTAATTTAATTCATAGTCTTCAGAGTAATGATTGGTCTAGTGTTCTTGAAGCTAATGATGTTGATTATGCAACGAATTTATTTTTGTGTCGTATGGGAGCTCTCTTGGATAAGCATTTTCCTCTTAGAAAGAGGCCAAGGAATTCCATACCCAAATGTCCATGGATGTCTAGAGGTCTGATCAGTGCTACACATATGAAGGCGTCTCTGTTCAAGGCTGCATGTAAAAATAAGACACAGGATGATCTTTTGAAGTAAAAACTTTATAAAAATGTGCTTACTTCTTCAGTGCGTGCAGCCAAAAAGCTTTATTTTTCGCGTCGAATTGATGAGTGTAAGGGGAATTTGCGAAAGGTTTGGACTGTAGTTAATGAAGCTCTTTCCCGCAAGAAAATCAAACAGTCCCCCTCCCCCTTGTCGTTACAAGAAAGCTGGTGGATCTTTCGTGGACAAAAATTCTTTAGCAAGCGCCGTCAATTCGTGTTTCACCTCACGTCCTTCAACTCCTAATACACCCTAGAGCAGAGTAAGTAGTTTTCCCTTAGCAGAAGAGTCATTTTTCCTTTTTCCATGCAGTGATACCGAAATGTCTAACATTATTTCTCAGCTTTCAAGTAACCATTCAGTTGATGGTTTTGGTTTGAGCTGTAATGTTCTTAAAAAAATTAGTCGGTTTGTTTCTAACCCCATCTCACACATAACTAACCTCTCTCTTCTGGTGCTTTTCCTCATTTATTTAAGGTTGCTAATGTTGTAGCTTTGTTTAAAAAAGGTGATTTATCTCTAATTTCAAACTATAGACCTATTTCTCTCCTTCCTGTAATTTCTAAGGTTGTTGAAAAAGTAGTGTATTGTAGACTCTCTTCATTTGTATTTAGTACTAATACGACTGCAGGTAATTCTCTCATAACTAACCATCAGTATGGCTTTTGTCCCAGTTTTTCTACCTTGCATGCACTTTCAGATGCAACAGAGTTTGTGCATGTTAACCTTCACAAGGGCTTGTGTGTTTTGGGTCTATTTCTTGACTTTTCAAAGGCATTTGATATTGGTTGTTCACTCTGTTCTTTTGTCTAAATTATCTTAATTTGGAGTGCATGGAGTCCCACTTGAATGGTTTAGGTCTTACCTCTCAGGGAGATCTCAGTATGTTTCGGTTAATGGTACTTCTTCCTCTTCCTTGCCGATTGTGAAAGGTGTCCCACAGGGCTCTGTGCTTGGACCACTTTTGTTTTTAATTTATATTAATGATCTTGTTGATGGTCTTCATCCCCTTGTGCACCCTATTCTTTTTGCTGATGACAGTAACTTTTTCATTGCTGCAGTGGACCTGCCATCTGCCACTTCCCTAGCTCAAGGTCTTCTTGATAAAGTAAAAGATTGGTGCTGGTCAAATGGTATGACTCTCAACAGCCAAAACAGTGCCATTGTACACTTTAGAACCCCTTATCGTATGAGAGACGCAAGGGAGCCAACCATCCTGACTTATGGGAACGATATTATACCGCAAGCTACTGTAGTGACATTTCTTGGTGTGTATCTTGACTGTTTTCTTTCTTTTAAACCCTATATCTCATACCCGTTCCCTTGTCCTCCGCCAATCTTCAATGTTATACAGGGTTAATTCATTTCTTCCCCCAGATGTTATGCTTTCTCTTTATTATGCTTTTATTTTTCCTTACCTTTCTTATTGCTGTTCTGTCTGGGGTAGTACTAATAAATCTCTTCTCTGCTCACTTCAAAGAGCCTAAAATAGTGCAGTGAAGGCTACTTTTCTTCTACCTCGTTTTTACCCTTCCTCTGATCTTTATAATGATACTGGAATAGCTCTGCTGGATCGTATTGTGGGTTAAAGTTACCTTTATTTAGCACATTCTGCTTTTCTAGGTACACTTCCACCATCTCTGCAGTAGTTTTTCTTTCTGTCAGGCTCAGGTAGGTACTCTTCTTTTTTACGTAGCTCTTATCGCAGGTTCATTTTACCTAAGCGATTATCGACAGCAGGTCAGAGGTCTCCTGTTTATCAATCTATTTTACTATGGAACTCCATCCCTCCTGATGTCCCTCTATCTCTTTCTGCAAAGGCAGTTTCTCACTGGGTATTTTCAGAACAGTATTTCCCCCTTTTTTCTTCTTTTTTTTGCATTCCGTCCAAATTTATATGTCTTCTTTTAATTAAATATATTTTTCTGATTTTTTTTTTTTTTTAATCTTAATTTTCAATCTCTTATTCGTTTATATATATTTTTTTTTCAGTTATTTGTGAAGTTTCCTGTTAATTCCCCTATTTTCATAAATGTCTCTTGATCGATTTTTTTTTTTTTTAAGTATGTTTTTTTATATTTTTTTTATGTGCTTTATAATAGTGTATTATTTGTTTTGTTGGCCCTTTACAAGCTGAGCTTCTTGGGCGTGTATAAACTTTAAGTTTGTAATTGTTTTGTTTTTAGTATTAATAAATTGATTGATTGTTTGATTGATTGATTGAATTAGTTGAATTGTAAGAGCAGAAATAGTAATAGTAATAGCCCTGAATGATTCAAGTTTATACCCTCAGTTGTTCTTGGTATATTACTGAGTTATCTCAGTAATATCAGCCAGCATACACACTGTGCCCTTTGCTTTAGTTTTAAAGCACAATGGGCAAATTTCATAACTGTAGGGAGGAGGGGGTCGATATACCTAATATCTCTAGGGACGTAGTTACTAGGCCGTTTAACTACGTTGAACAAAATGACCATCTCAAAATTTTGATCGGATATGTGTGGAAAATTATTTTCCCCTTTGAGCATTCTCTGATAGTTCCGACTTAACACCAAAATATATTCTTGAGATACGACCTTTAGACAATCTGCATGTACTTAGTGCATTTGATTTAGTTTAAATTCTCCCTAAATATTAAGTCAAATTTTCACCTGCATACGCTTAGCCTTAATAGTACTAGTATCATAGTAGTAGTGGTAGTAGTAGGAGCAGTAATAGCTTTATATGGTAGTAGTGGACGCTGTAGTAGCAGCAGCATTTATAGCAGTAGTAGCAGATACATGTTGCCTTTTGGTCAGTTTAACATCCTCGTCATGATGCCCCAGAACTTTCATTTTGATACGGTAAGCCGTTCCAAACATATTGCTGATACGCCTGTTTTAGAAGTATGTATGCACATAGTATGTTTTGTTTTAGTTCAACTTACCTCTCGACATTTCCTCGTATGAACATTTCAATATCCTCAGTAGTACTCGCTATAGAATCAGTAATTTTTGTGGCAGTAGCATTAATAGTAGTATCCAGGGCCGTATTATATAGGGGGAGTGGGGACGCCCCCCTCCCATTGTTTTAGTCCCTTGATAAAAAAAAAGTCGGTAAAACCGATCGCGCCACAATTTTTCAGACGCCGCCACAATTTTCTGTTTGGTTAAATAAAGACCACGAAAATACTGACTTGTCATCTACAGAAATCTCAAACTTGGTCGGTAAACGCAACAGTTTTACACATGTTTCCACGATTTTCCGTTTCGTTAAACAAAAAGCATGAAAATACTGCCATGACATGCCGAAATATCAGTCTCGATCGGTAAATGCAGTGGTTTTACCGACTCGTGCAGTGATTTAACGGATGGCACCACAGTTTCCCATTCAGTTAAAAAAAAAGATGAAAATACTGATAGGATATTTCGGCTGACGTATTCGCGCATTTACGAGTTTGTTTTGTAATATTCGCAACTTTTATCTAGTGATATCCATGACTCTGCTGTACTCCAAGGTACTTTCGCAATAACTGTAGAACCAGCCCTCACAACAACTGTAGAACCATCAGCAGAACTAGAGGTCGACGAATATGACAAAAGTCCCGTCTTCAAGAATTTGGAGCCTCTGGAATTGTGTCCGGAATACTCTGTTGAGATGAACACTTATCCCATTAATGATGCAAGTTTTCTTATTCTGGATTCGGACCCTATTTTTCCCCAGGTACTGGAAACATCTTTCAATTCAGTTAGAGGTCACTTTCACGACAGAAACTCTGACTTAAATGTTGAACCAGTCCATCTCAATGCGTCAATGTTGGACCTCCACGCCTCCGAAGTTGAGCCTCATTCAATGCTAATTGCAGAAGCTGAGACTTGCGTTGTAGTTTCAGTTAATTTACGAACTGTAAAGCGGGCCCGGACCATCGAGGAAAGAATCCGGAAAGCTCAAGATAAGCATCCCGTACTTGACCTGTGCAAGAAAAACTGTTACATGAAATGTAGGGACAAGTTTTAGGAGGAGAAAGGGAAGCAGATTAATGCAAATTATTGGAACTTTCCTTACGAACAGAGTATAAAAGAGCTGTCTCTTCTTCTTGAATTCACTTATGAAATACTGAATAGAAGCAGACGCATTGAAGAAACAAGTCAAAAGAAAATAAGGAAAATAGTTTTCTTTTTGGTCTCTGGCAGTTGACTCTTCTAAAGGAATTGTATGCCGAAAAATGTTCCTGGGTATGTTTGGGTACAAGAATAACTCAGTCGTGCACGAACTGCACATGGTTATAGAGAAAGTTGAAAAGGAAGAGAGTTTTCTGACTCAGCGACGCGTTCGGGACCGCTACATCAACGTAAAAGAAGAAATTAAACATCATATAAATACCAAACCCTTTGTCACTGCAGAAGATACAATGCACCGATTAGGCTTTATCTCGATCGCTTTCTTACAATCAATACTATGCACAGAGAATTCCGCAGGAAAATTCCACTTGTACAAACCTCAGTTGAAGCACATCGGAAGGTACTTTTGTCAATGAACATATCTTTGAAAAATCCAACATCCGATATGTGTGACATATGCTTGTACCATGACAACAAAGCTTTGAATGGTGACATTACCGAAATTGAAACCTTAATGTGGGAAAGGCATAAATCAAAATCAAAAGCGGCCAAAATTCTCTATAGTGTAAGGAAAATGTATGAACAAAATGACAAAGAAAAGATTTTTTGGGTCGATATGGGTAAGGTTTCGCTCCTGGCCATGATGCAATAGATAAAGGAGTGTTTTTTCACAAGTCGACTCGCTGTCTTCAACGAAACATTTTGCCCTGTGAATACAAAACTGGTCGTTTGGCACGAATATGTTCAAAAACGTGACGCTGACAACGTAGCAAGTGTATGTAAGCTCATTGTAAAGCTCATTGCTCATTGCTCATTGTCATCTATGTAAAGCTCATTGAAAACTTCTCGGATGTTGAATTGTTTGAGTTCTGGGCTGACAACTGCACAGCTCAGAATAAGAACTAGACTATTTTTACAGATCCTACTTGTGAATGATCAAAGCCACCTAGATCTGAAGAAAATTCATCTCAAGTTTCTTACCAAAGGCCATGCTCACATGGCTGCCAATGGTCTTCACGACAATTCTGAAAAGAAAATCTCTGCGGTGAGGCAGATATATGATTTTGAAAGTCTGCACGGTCATCAAAGAGTCACGAAGCATACTGTTAGAAGTGTTGTCAATGCAAACTGAAGATTTCCGAATGTGGAAAAGTGAAAAAAAAGTCGGGCAAGCTCACGTTCAAATAACTGATGCAGTGGAAGCTGAATTTGTCAGATGTCATTTTTCTCATCTTACAAACTAGATTTTGGCGAAGAGTCTTACACCAAGTGTGATTTAATAGAGAAGAGCTTGAAGAAAGAAAGGCCTTTGCCTAAATGTAGAAGCACGAACAGAGGCGAAAAAGAAAAAAATCGCAGACACGAAGAAAGTTATGACGATGAACTCGAATCAACGATCTACTAATGAAACGTTGGTGTACCAGTTTATTTTTGTACTTTTTCAACCATTTTACTTGAAATTGATTTTACATTATAATCTTCATTTTTCAAATCAATTAATCCTTAACTTCCTTGCTGAAATAATGAAACATTCACGGTGTTGCCATGGCTTCTCAAGCTTTAACCGGGAATATTACGTTTCCTCCGCTACATTCATGGTTTTTTGCCATTTTTTCCTGAAATAACTCGGCAAAACCTTAAATGTGATCCTGTTTTTGCACAGTAGCTCAAAATATGAGTAAATTTTCAAAGTAAAATTAGAATAGAAAAATCAGGCTTAAAATTACCAACCACATGGTATAATTGTTTTCCGAAAAATCAACTTTGAAAAAAAGATAGAGCGATTCTTATTTTTTTAAATTTCAAAACTGTTTTTGCAAAAAGGTCTTAAAGCCACATTCACGTATATGTCTTTGGACAGCCGATTTAATGAAACATCAATCTAGGTTGGTAAATGAAGCGATTTTATCGACTTCTGTCGTGACTTTATGGACGGTTCCAAAATATTTCATTTGGTTCAATAAAGAACATGAAAATACTGAGATGACTTGTACCGTAATCTCGATCTGTAAATATAGCAGTTTTTTACTTGAAAAAGGACTTTACTTCAAAGTCGTGCAGAGATTTTAGGACGGCACCACTATTTTCTTTTCGTATAACATGACTAGCGTTGTAGTTTCAGTTAATTTACGAACTGTAAAGCGGGCCCGGACCATCGAGGAAAGAATCCAGAAAGCTCAAGATAAGCATCCCGTACTTGACCTGTGCAAGAAATACTGTTACATGAAATGTAGGGACAAGTTTTAGGAGGAGAAAGGGAAGCAGATTAATGCAAATTATTGGAAATTATCTATCAAAGCCTTAAACTTAGTCGGTAAATGCAGTGGTATAACGCATCCCCTGATTTTACGGATGACACCACAAAGAACCCTGAAAATACTGACTTGATATCTTCCAAAAGTCCGATCTCAGTCGGTAAATGCACCGGTCTTACTGACTGGAAAGAATTGGCGAAAACCTCATTCGGTAAAAACTAGTACCAGTTACATGCCAGACGTTAAGGTCGAGGTCATGTTTTATAACAGGTTAGATAGTTAGTATATTAAGAGTTGTGGGTGGTAAAGAGAGCGACAACCATCCAAGGGAACCACATGCCAGTTTCAAAATTCAAAAATTATATGAGTTGGATGATTGATCTCAAGTGCAAAGAATCAGATTAATGAAAGGCATTATATATGTCGAGTTGAAGGTCAAATCGAGTAAAACTGAAGTTTTGGGGTGCATGAATTTATTCGACAAAGAATCGAAAAAGGATTAATGCCGTTTTTCACAAAAATATCCAGCCTAAATGGACTTCAGCTGCTGAGTAGGTTGTTTACTACCTGTTTGCTGCATAAGCAATTAAAAGAATCAAGTTTGCCGTACAATACTTCCGAAAAAGTTCTAAAAGTCTTAGAAAAACAAGGTGTGAGAAGAGAAGAGCTTATTTTTCAAAGCGGTGATTGTGGAAGCAAAATGCCTTTTATTCAACAGGTTGTCCAAGAATACAGATAAGACAAGTTCCAACTTAAACAGCATTCCTTGGCGTCCACCTGCTCTTTATGGAGAGGCAATATCTAATCCTGAAGCCGATCCACTGGATAACTGAATATTGTTCTATGCCAAGGAAAGTCTACTGGACAAAATGAACAAAAACTATGAAAGCCTTTCTGAAGCCACGAAGATGTTTCCGGGAAAAGACCTAGATCTTGAGTGATTCATGCTAAAACTATCAGCCATGACTGAGGTCAAAAGCTATAAAATCTTTGGTCGTACCATCTTTGAAACCCTATTCCGTGAGCTTTAGCTGCCAAAGTTGACATTTATTCTTAAATTTAGGCCAAATGGAAGCTGATTCAGAACTACAGTTTTTATTTACATTCAGCCAAACAATAATATTTTATTGTTTAAACATTCTTTCGAGAATTCTAAGATAAAAGATCCCGCAGCCGATCAAAAATGATGTCAGGTTTAAATGAAGAGTATTTCATCAATATTTGCATCTCTCCTCTGACCTCTGCTCCTCCCTGAAAACGGGAGAATTACATTTCTGCATTAGTTGTGTAGAATGTAGCCCGTAGGTTATTAAAGTTTTTTCCCTCTGTAAGTTTTGTTTGTTAATGTCGACAGTCCTGATATCATTTGATAGATGAGTGTCTGTTGTAGCCATTCATCCAAGCACATTTTTGAAATATATTTTGAATTTTACATAATGAAAAATTTAATGTAAACATGAAATATAGGTAAAATATCCTATTTTTAAGCAAGTTTAAATAATTCTCTGTTTAAAATTCCAAATAATTTCGTATTTCTGACTCGTTGAATCCACAGATTCGACAAGAATGAATCCCGATATACAAGTGACTTGTTCACAAAAAACGGGTTTAATTTAAATAAAGTAGTGGAAGAAGCTTAATTCAGTTTAAGCCCGTCTTTTCTCTCTTTATTTTTTTTTGTAAATGGAAAAGCAGTGTGAAATTATAGAAATTATTTTCTTTTGTAACGTGTTTCGATCGCCCTAAAGATGGGTAGCTAACCCGAGTCAACTATATTGTGCAAGCATCGTTGAAGGGAAAAAAACTGGTAATCTGACTATAAAATAAGCCTTTCAGATTTACAGCTAAACCTGAAAAAAATAACAGGTGCCAAAACTCCTCAGCCATTATTTTTTCTTTTTTCAATCTCACTTCAAAATAGTATGAGAAAGCCGTCGGCTCAATACATCGCAGTAACATATCCGTATACTGTAGTTGTCAAACTTACAAGCTAAACAAGAAGGAATTACATTGGTTGGCTTTGGCCCACCCTATATTTTATTTTTAACCAATAAACCACACCAATTGAAACGTATAGGAAAAAACAGAGTTGCAAAAAGCGCCATCATAACGGAATAATTTTGATGGAGCCGATCGAAATAAGTCTTAATGTAAACATTAATGCATTTAAGATCTGTAGGCTTGTCGCAGCATTATATCTCTGTAGGGGAACATAAACCCTAGGTCCAATGGAGTGCTTGAAATCCAATGCTTAGTCTATTTCTCTGTCTTTTTTTCTATAAACTTGTCTAGGGTAGCGCAAAAATAAAGTGCAATGTGGCACCAGAAAATGGTGTCAGTTATTATGCTTTCTACTGTCATCCTCCTCTCGTTCTTACTCAGAATTTCGCAAATAATCAGATACAAGTAAAATTGCTGATTATTCTTTTCCAGAGTTAAATACTACCACTAGTACTACTAGCGACTCACCAAAACACCAAAAAACGCGTGAGACCAACACAGCTACGTGCGCTCCTCTTCCATACTAATTTAATCTAAGCCTCTCTCTTTGCACCCTCCCAGGACGTCCCCATTTCCCTTAAATATTTTCTTATGAGGTCCTCCCACCCAAACCGCGGTCGACTCGCCTTCAGTTTAACCCTAGAGGGTTGACCGAAAAGGAATATCTTTGGCAATCTTTCATCCGCAGATCATGCCCTAATGATCTCAACCTTTATCTCAATTATAGTCCTAGAAAGCGAGATTGAACTGTACTTTTCTTATAGCCTATCATTTGAAATACAATCAGGCAGTTAGGTACCCAAAACAATCCATAGACAATTTCATTGGAAAACACCTAGCAAATCTTCCCCCGTTTTTGGATAGCCAATACTCCAGAACCATATTTGACAACCGTCATCATTATAGCTTCCAATATTCTAATCTTGGTTTGAAGACATTTCTTCCTATTGTTCCAAACTTTTTTCAACTGTTAAAAAGCACACTGAGCATTGGTTATTCTACTTTTCACATCATCAAGGCACCCACCACCTGTCCACTCGATCGACCTTTTCGATACCTAAAATCACTTTTTTTTACTTATTCTTAGCCTTAGTGACATAGTGTTCTTAACATTAATTTTAAACCTATTCTAGCACCATGAACTCGCAAAATCTCTAAAAGCTCATTCAATTTGCTCACACTTTCATCTAGGATGTTTAAATCATCAGTATATTCTATGTCCTGGAAATTTATTTTGATTGGATGTGTTTGGGGAAATGGCGGGCGTGACAGGGGGGTTAGTTGCCTTCCAATCAGTTTTGACTAGCCTATTTAAAAGGGCACTAATCCTTTAAATTTTCAATTGAATGAGCCTTTTTGAAGTTTCTACGACAACATTTTCTATAAAAAACTTTATATACCCCCAGGGCATACCTTGCAACCATTACCTTGAAGGCTGTGGGGGGTGGGGGGTTGTGTCATCCTCAACAACCTAATTTCCAGACCTTTTATCTACGTTGAACAAAATGGCTATCTCAAAATTTTTTTTGGATGTGTTCGGGAAAATGGTGGAGGTGAGAGGAGAGTTAGTCACACTCCAATCACTTTCTACTATTAAAAAGGGCACTAACTCTTTCAATTTCAAATCGAAGGAGCCCTTTTTGAAGTCTCTACGAAAACACTTTCTATAGAACCTTATATGCCCCCAGGGCATAACTTACAACCCTTACCCTGAGGGCTGTGGGGGTTATCATCCTAAAAGACCCAATTTCCAGAACTTTTAACTATGTTGAAGAAAATAAATATCTCAAAATTTTGACCAACTGTGTTTGGGGAAATGGTGGTCGTGAGAGGGGGATTACTTGCCCTCCAATTACTTTCAACTATTAAAAAGGCCACTAGCCCTTTGAATTTCCAATCAAATGAGCCCTTTTTGAAGTTTTACGACAACATTTTGTATAACAACCTTATATGCCCTCAGGGCATAACTTACAACCCTTGCCCTGAGGGCTGTAGGAGGAGTTTCATCCTTAAATTCATAATTTCCAGAATTTTCAACTACGTTGAACAAAATACCTATCTAAAAATTTTGATTGGATATGTTTGGGGAATGATGGGTGTGAGAGGGGGGTCAATTGCTCTCTAATCGCTTTCGTCTATTAAAAAAGGCACAATCCATTTCAATTTCCAATCGAATGAGCTCTTTTTGAAGTTTCTACGAAAACACTATAAAAACCTTATATGCCCCCAGGGCATAACTCACAACCCTTACCCTGAGGTATTTCTGGTGGTTGTCATCCTCAAAGACCTAATCTCCAAAACTTTCAAAAACGTTGAACAAAATGGCTATCTCAAAATTTTGATTGTAGGTGTTTGGGGAAATAATGGGCTTGAGATGGTGGTTAGTTGACTCCAATTACTTTCGACTATTAAAAAGGGCACTAGCTCTTTGGATTTCCAATCGAATGAGCCCTTTTTCAAGTTTCTAAGACAAAGCTTTCAATAAAATCTTATATACACCCAGGGCAGAACTTATAACCCTTGCCCTGAAGACTGTGGGGGGAGTGTCCTGCTCAAAGATATATTTCCAAGAATTTTCAACTGTGTTGAACAAAATGGCCATCTCAAAATTTTGACTGGATGTGTTTGGAGAAATGTTGGGCTTGAAAGGAATGTTTGTTGTCCTCCAATCACTTTTGACTACTAGAAAGGGCACTAGCCATTTCAATTTCCATTCGAATGGGCCCTTTTTGAAGTTCTAAGACAACACTTTCTATAAAACCTTATACGCTCCGGGGTATAACTTACAACCCTTGCCCTGAGGGCTGTGGAGGGGTTGTCATCCTTAAAGACTAAGTTTCCAGAACTTTCAACTACGTTGAACGTAGTTGAAAATCTCAAAATTTTGGTTGGATTTGTTTGGGGGAAAAGTGGGTGTGGGAGTGGGGTTAGTTACCCTCCAATCTCTTTCGACTATGAAAAAGGGCACTAGCCCTTTTAATTTCCTATCTAATGACCCTTTTTTTAAGTTTCTACCACAATGGTTTCTATAAAAACCTCATATGCCCCCAGGCCAAAACTTGTAACCCTTGCCCTGAGGGTTGTGGGGGAATGTCCTCCTCTAGCACATATTTTCCATTTGGAAATCAAATACGCTGAACAAAATGGCTATCTCAAAATTTTGATTTGATGTGTTTGGGTAAATGGTTGGCGTAAAAGGGGTGTTAGTTGCCTTCCAATCACTTTTGACTGTTAAAAATGTCACTAGTCATTCCAATTTCCAAGCGAATGATCCCTTTTCGAAGTTTCTATGACAACTCCTTTGATATTAAGTGCCCTGGTATAAAAAAATAAATAATACATTGCGCCAATATCGTTCTTTACTTAGGCAGCGCTGCCTATGAAAAAGGCTTTAGAGCTTTTTATTTCCAATCGAATGAGTTCTTATCAAAGTTTCAATGACAACTCCTTCAAAGAAGAAAAAACTTGAAAAGAAGGGTGGCATCTCCAATTAGTAGTGACAGAATCCAAATGGAAAGAGAAGCTCCAAAACGGAAGTTTTTCCACAGAAAAAGTGATATTCAGACAACCAGTGGCCAAGCAATAAAAAGCCGAAATCAACCAAATTTCAATCTTCCTCAATTAGATATTCCAGAAACTGAAATGATTTGTGGTAGTGTTATTATCAAGGCTGTTGAGCAAGGTGCCAAATTCACCAACGAATATGAACTCACAATGTTTTTCAAGTAGAAGATAAAAGTAGGTTTGACTTTGAGATTAATAGAGATGGTAACATCATCTTCCTGCATCTTAAAGTACACTTAAGACTGCTTTGGAGATGAAAATGGTGCTAAACATTGAAGTTACAGTTATAAGGAAAGAAAAATTTCCAAGAGGAGTGATGAAAAGTATCCCATTGTACTTATCAAGAGATCAGATACCAACAAGTATCCAGTCTGGTGTTGCAGTGAAAGATGTTATTAGACTACAAAGATATAACAGAGACCTCAAAAGCTAGAGGACAACCTATCAGTCATGGTAGTTTTTGAAGCCAACATTATCCCGGGTACCATTTGGTGTTGTGGAATTAACAAGAGACATTTTCCCCTACCATAGGAAGGTAATGCAGTGCTATGAGTGTCAAAAGTATGGACACTTACAAAAAGACTGTAAATCAAAAGAGGTTTGCCTAAGATGTGCAAAGAACCACCAAAGCCGAGAGTGTCCACTTAAAATGGAAAGCACAGATAAAAGGACCGATAAATACAAGTGTGCAAATTGTAAAGAAAATCACTCATCAACGTCTTTAATTTGCCTCATAAGAAGAGAAAATCAAAAAGTGTTAGAGGTTGCTGAAAAATATGTTATGGATTTCAAGAGAGCAAGGATTACATATAGAAACTATGCTCAAGCAGTGCAATCAAACTTGAACCCAGAAAAAAGAATAATAAGTAAAACTGCAGCAGAATTGCAACATTGGACAGCAAATAAATTAGTGATTGGGATGTTGACAACCCCTGACATTTTATTTATTCAAGACTTACCACTGAGTGAAAAGATAGATAAGTTTTGCGATTTAGTAGAAGAGCTGAAATTGGGAAAACTTAGTCGCAGTGACATATCAATGGTTTGCCAAGTTAATTGTGATTTTGAAAATAGATCAAACCCCTAATGTAGCTGAAAATATTATCTTGGAATGCATGTTTAATTATGAGAGAAAAAAGAGATTTGTTGCTACAATACTGTTACCAAAAAGACATTGATGTTTTCTGCATTCAAGAAACATGGCTTAAACCTAGAAATGTGAGTCCGTTCAAAGGTTTTAGCATTTTGAGAAATGACAGAATAAATGGAAAAAAAGGAGGTGTAATGATTGGAATTAAAAACCATATACATCACAAGGAATTGGAATCGACGCATCATCAACCTACAGATAAAGAATTGTATATAACTAGAACCCAGATTTTTTTGGAAAACAACAAGAAAGTTAACGTTCTACATGTTTATAATCTAGAGGGAAATAATGGACGACTGAGTCAAAGAACAGAAGAAACTATAAGTGAAATTCTAGTTCAAGACGATTTGATATTAGTTGGTGATATGAATGCACACAGCAAATCTTGGTGCAAAGGCAGAATTATTAATAATTCTGGTACCAGCCTAGAGAATTGTTTAATAAACAATTCAATTTGTTTAGTGACACCTAGTGGCATGCCAAAAAGGCTTAACCCTCAGACAGGAGAGGAAACAACAATTGACTTGGTATAATGTAGCCCAAGTATATACACAAAATTAAACATAGAACGTGATACTGGAAGTGAGTTATCTAGTGATCATTGTCCTATATTTTGAACTCTTAATGAAGAAGCTCTTCTCAGGGGTGAAACGAAGAAAAGATTTAAGATAAAAAAATGTGAACTGGCCCCTTCTTACTGGGGTATTTGAAGAATTTGATGTGAAGTCATTAACAGATGAAGAAGTGGAATTGTCAAGGAAAATTGAATTATTTCAAGACACAACGATGAAAAAAGCCAATAATATAGTGCCATATAGGGAAGTGAGTGCTCACAAAGGCTCTATCTGATGGAAAACAAAGAATGCTCTGAACCCAAACGTGATTTTTAGTAAAAGGAGAAGATTATATAATTCTGAATTTAGTATACACAATCATATTAAAAAAAAAAACCGAGCAAATGCCAAGCTCCAGAAATCAGTGATGGAAGCTAAGAGAAAAGCATGGAGTATTTTAATAAATAACCTTGACTTTAGAAAGCCCACTACGAAAGTGTATGAATTTATGAAAAAGATGAATAATGGACCTATTTCAAACAGAAACAACCCTCCAATAATGTATGGTACTACAGTTCTTGTAAACGAAAAGTGAAAAGTTGATGCAGCTGCTAAGTTCATGAGCTCAGTGATTTGACGAAAAGATTCCAACTTCCAAAAGGAGAGAGCGATGGAGATGAAAGCCGGCCAGCTTGGAACACAGGGAAAAGATGAGCCATACAACAGACAAGAACTTGCTCTGAACAAGAACTGAGGAATCTAATAAGAAACTTGCCAAATAGATCTCCGGAACCTGATGATATATTACCACAATTTGTTAGAGCACTCCCTGTATCATGGCTAAAAGTATTATTGGGAATAATAAATGATGCATGGAAGATGGGAAAATTTCCCAATGAATGGAAATACAGAGAAGCAGTGATGTTACCAAAGCCTGGAAAAGATCCTTCAAAGATTGAAAACTACAGATACATTAACCTTCTTCCTGTGATTGGAAAGTGATGGAAAGGATGATCAAAAAAAGGCTAGAAGTTGTGATGGACCAGAAAAAAATTCTGGAAGACATCCATTGTGGCTTTCTTAAAAACAGAAGTGCAGAGGACAGTCTTACATCCTTGAAACAGGAGGCACTTTTCGCTTTGCAAAATAGATGGATACTAGCAGCTGTTTTATTAGATATTAAGGGTGCTTTTGATAACATGCTTCACAGAAAAATGATTGGAGGCCTAATAAAAGCAGAAATCAAAGGTCAAATGCTAATGCAGTTGGAAGATTATCTGAAAGGAAGAAGAGTTTCGCCTTGAGCCCTGACATATATGATATAGAATCATTTGACATTCCTATTAGTGAAAAAGATGATGGTGTACCTTTTTTTGCAGATGATAATAATGTCTGGGTTATGGCCCGTGACACCTACCAAATAAAGACATTAATGGCCCAGGTCTTACAGAAACTAGAAAAATGGGCTAAGGAAGCTGATTTGAAATTTTCATCAGCTAAAACAAAAGCAACTATTTTCACTAGGAAAAGGATTGGATCCTTCCAGAACATATATCTGAATGAAAATCTGATAGAATATGTGAATGAAGCAAAAATACTAGGTGTGGTGGTGGACAATCAGCTCACCTGGTAGACCCATGTGATGTATCTTAAGTCAGCATGCCTGAAACGAATATAGATGATGAAGAATTTAGCTTTTATATCCGGAGGTTTGTCATCAGAATTCCTTATTCAATATTATACAAAATATATTATACCTAAAGTGGAATACTGCTTAACAATATGTGGGACAGCTTGCCATTCGCCCAATTGTGAGATTGAATGTAATTCAAAATTCAGCCATAAGGATAGCATTTGAAGCCAGGAGAACTACACCTGTTAGCTTTCTGTTATCAGAAAGTGGTCTATTAGACTTGGAAACAAGGGGAAAAAATGAGAATAGTCAAATGTGTGCAGAAGATTTGGATTAAAGAAAATAACCCCCCAGTTAAGTCAAAAATTATTAAACCGGGACGACAAGTAACTGCCAACGCATGCAAAGCCAGAGATTAATTTAATTGTATGGAAGAACTTTTAAAAATATGTAGAAGACATGGAGTAGAAAACAAAGCATCAAAAATGCTAAGAGTGAGTATAATAGAAGTTCCTCCATCATGGGAGGAAAACAGGATTTTATCAAATTTGGATTTCAAAGTGGAACCAAATATACCAAATATACTGAAGAAATGGCATTTCGTATGCTGATGAGTAATGAATATGAAGGATATATCACAGTATTTACTGATGGATTTAAAGTTGCATGAAACTAAGCATTTTGGAATAGCATTTTGGTCCCCTCAAAAAAACATATCAAGAAAATTCAAATTGCCCCCCGAATACAGTGTATTTCAGGCAGTAGTATATGCTATTAGAAAGGCCTTCACTAGATTTTACTGAAGAATGTGAAAAAGAAAAATTTGTAAATATTGTGATTCAAATAGCACTATTCAAGCTATTACAAATACTAACATCATGCCAAAACCAAGTATAGAAGTCATAAACTGCTACATTAAGCTAGATGCAGCAACGGAGAAGAAAAAGATTTTCATTCAGTAGATTCCCGCTCACACTGGAATCATAGGGAATGAAATTGCAGGCACGTTTGCTAACTTTGTAGTTGAAGTTGGAATAAATTTGAATGAATTGGACACCCCTCAAGAATATATGATGCTCGGGAAAGTAATTCAAGAATTGAATCAAGAAGGCTTTCTATCAAGAACAATCAAGAACAGCTTTCAGAAGAGGGTAAGAACCTAATACCCTTCTTGATGTTTTGATGATAGCTGCAGGGAATATCCACCATATGGCTACCAATAAGTCCTTTAACCGCTTTGACTCTAGGTCACGCTTTTACAATAATTTGAAATTTTTGCCTTAAAACGCAGAGTTATTTTAGCCATAGTTCTGACAGAAACGGACGGATTTCCGCATGGATTTCCGCAATGTGTGAATGAACCAGAAGTCATCATGTAACCACTGCTAAATTTGAAAACGACAATTTTTTTCCACACTCTTTTTAGGAATTATGAGGAATGTCGAAATGTAGATTCTAAATTCTAATCACAGTATAAAGATATAGCAGTAAGTTTACCGCAGATAATTTCTGGCTCTTCATTCTCGGTGCGAACAAAAAGCTCCTCCCACTTATTCTTGCATTAGCACGTACAAACAGCTCCTTTCATTTGATCTGCCATCAGCGGTCCAGTTACCCTGGAACACGTATTTTGGTAGAAACTTTCTCAAAATGCCTTTTAAATCAACTTGAGACTTCGAAACCTATTTTAAATTCCTAAAAACATCTAATAATAGCATTGCACTACTAAGTACCGATTTTCATATATGTATTGGAATAAAGTAGTTCAAAATTAGTTTCTTCAAAATTAGTGTTCCAACGTTGATGCAAAGTTTCACGTTCAAGAGATATCTGACTTGTCTACCCGTGAAAACATCTAATGTCGCCTATGTTTATACCTTCTCTGGAGCACTCGCACCTCGGTCCGGGTGTTTATAATGGGTGATATAGGGAAAGATCATGCTCATTGTTGCCACCGTCAGTAGGATTTTACTAGATCTAGTAAAAAAAAATCTAGTAAATTTAGAGGATCTAGTAAATTTCCCGAAATCTAGAAAAAACTATTAAAAAGTCACGATTTATAGTAAACAAAACTTTTTTATTTTCCATGAATTCAGGGGAAAAAATATCGTAAACATATGACAATTTACAATTTTTGCTTTTCTGTTTTACAATTTACAATTTTGCTTGTCTGTCTCAGAGACAGACAAGCAGTCAACTATTTTCATAAGCAAACACTTTACTTCCGGTGTCTAAAGGTTGACAAAATCAGCTTTCTGTGTATCAAATCTTACCAACTAAAAATGAAGCTATAATGCCACTTGGATTTGTGAAGATTGGGAATCTATTGGAATCAAAACAAAAGCCAACCACCCAAGGTGATCATATATATACATATATATATATATATATATATATATATATATATATATATATATATATATATATATATATATATATATATATATATATATATATATATATATATATATATATATATATATATATATATATATACATATATATATATATATATATATATATATATATATATATATATATATATATATATATATATATATATATATATATATATATATATATATATATATATATATATATATATATATATATATATATATATATATATATATATATATATATATATATATATATATATATATATATATATATATATATATATATATATATATATATATATATATATATATATATATATATATATATATATATATATATATATATATATATATATATATATATATATATATATATATATAAAATTTCTAAAATTTTTAATATATATCTAAAATTTCTGGAATTAATTTCCACCAGAAATGATTGTTACATTTGGACTGAGGGTTGAATTTAGCAAAATTCTACTTTAACTACTTTTGGGTGTCTTGGAAAGGGGTTGGGTTAGGAAAATGAAACTTCCAGGGTTGGGTCTACAGGCTAAAGTATGTCTGGGAATGTATTTTGAAGTATTTACCTCCACTCCTTCTCTCTCTAGAGGGTCCTGATAACCCAACCCCTTTCCAAGACAGCCAAAAGTAGTTAAAGTAGAATTTTGCCAAATTGAACCCTCAGTCCAAATATAACAATCATTTCTGGAGGATATTAATTCCAGAAATTTTAAAAGGCCTGGAGTTTCCAGATTCTCAGATAGAAAACCCTATTTTCAGTTTAGTTTTTGGCTTACTTGGAGTTCAGGGTCTAGGCCACCACACTTACAACCCTGCAGCCCAGCCTTGAATCCCTTTGTACCCCGTAAAAGCTTGATTTATAGAATCTAGAGGATGAGCTTACACTGGAAATAATTGCTATATTTGGATACAGCATTAAACTCTGAGTCAAATGGTATGAATATTTCCTAAATATATCATTATCATCCTATATTTGAAATTAACCAAAAACAACTCATTTCTCAATCTATGTTATTCAGTAACATGTACTGTAAAGTTACAGAAATGCTGCCCAGTAGATACAGGATATGAACAACTCATTTTTTAATGTCTATTCTGGTTCTATCAGGCACCCTACACTATAGGGATAGCTAATCTTGCTAATCAGCAACATTATCAAACTGGGCTGGACTGTGTTCAAGAATTAATAGCAATTTTGGAAAGCATTGTTTTGCAGGAATCCGATTAAATTGCATCTACATCTGCCACAGTCGATCTGGCGGAGGACTCAGAGACTCGTGGGAAGTCTGTTGGTCAAAAGTCTAAGAAGCTGCACTATGCACAGAAGTTTTGACCAGAGTGGTTGACTGATTCAGTGCTGAAACCTTTCCTTATTCAATCGCCAGACGGAAGCAAAAAGGCCTATTGCAGATACTGTCAGCAAAAACTGATGGGAAATTTGACTGTCATGAAGAATCACGCAACAAGCTAGCTTCATAAGAAGAACGTAAAAGCAGCATTGGGACAACTGACAGTTGAGGGAGCAGTTGGAAACGAGAAAAGGCAAGAAAAAGAGAACAGTGATAGGATGGCGTCAGCTACTGAATTACGCCTTGCAGCATGAGTTGCAGCTGAAGATATTCCTTTGACAAAAATTGATACTTTGTTCCCGTTTTGAAAAAGTCTTTTGGGGATTCAGCTACAGCCAAACATACTGAAATGAAGCAAACTAAATTGACTGGCATTATTAAAAATATTATATGATTTCATGGCAAGGATACTTTAGCATCTGTTCTTTAGAAGAGCGTTTTTTCAATAATCACCAACGAAAGCACAGACAGATCAGATAAAAGTCCCTAGTTGTTATTGTGAAGTAGTTAGACAGTGAGAATACCCTGAGGGAAGAATTCCTGGCACTACTAAAGGTGGACAACGCAACTGCAAGTGGGCAAAAGGATCTGAGAAAGTACTTTAAAAAAGTTGATGTTCCATTAGAAAATATGATTGGGCTTGGTCTTGATAATGCGTTGGTCAATTTGGGGCGCTAAAACGGCCTAACAGCCCAGCTGCTGCATGAAAATCCGCAGCTGTTTGTCTTTGGTTGCACTTGCCATACTGCTGCATTGTGTGCTTTTTCTGCAGCGAAGCACTTACCTGCTGAAGTCGAAATTTTCGTGAAGGAACTCATCAACTTCATAAGTGCAAGCCCTAAGAGACAGTTGGAACTGAAGGTTTTCCAGGAGTTTGTGAAATTGCCAACCACAGACTTCTGCAAATTAGCAACACGCGCTGGTTGTCGCTTGAAGCCAGAATTAACAGATTACTTGAACAGATTAGCCTTGCATTTGTATCTGACAGACTTGTCCCTAACATCGTCGGACAGCTCTGCAAGGGATAAAGCCAAAAAGCTGCTAAGTGCGGTGGATATAGACGTGAATAAGGCCTACTTATACTTCCTCTCGTATATACTGGCAAAGATCAACAAGTTAAACCTTGAGTTCCAGTCATGCGGAACAAGGATTCATTGCCTTTTGAGACGTACCCATGAGCTTTAATCGTCTACTCTGCTGTGTTTCCTTTGTCCTGAACAGCTCAAAGGTAACTTTACTTCCCTGAACGTGAGCAGTCCTGAAAACTTTTTGAAGCTTGAAAATTTTAGACTTGGCATGAATACCGAGTTGCACCTTGAAAGTCAGTCAGTGGAAGATTGACGTCACTGTGTGCAAGCTATTCGAAAAGCCTGCCTTGCTTATCTTATGGAACTTGCTAAGCAGATCCGTACTAGGATAAGACTGGATGACCCTGTTCTTACATCTTTAGAACTTCTGGATCCACTGAAAGCTATGAGCAACGAAACTATGTCACTTTCCCCTCTTCTACAAAGGTTTAAACATGTTGCTGTTACAGACTGCAGAACCGAAAGGGAAAGGGTGAAGATGCTGGAGGACCTTAATAGTGAATACGTAGAAATTCAAATTCGAAGTGAATTTATTTCAGAAATAGTATCAGAATCAGATTTGGAGTGTCCTCCTACATTCTGGAAGATGCTTCCCAAACTAAAAGATGGTAACGGGAAAGCCATGTTCAGAGTGTTCCCCAAGTTTACGTTGACCTTTTCTGCTATATCCAATACTCCAGCTGGTGCAGAGGGGCAGTTTTCCAATTTAAATATTATCAAGTTGACTGGGGAAAACCAATTAAATATCGACGAAATTGGAGCTCTCATGCACTCAAAGCAACTCTGCCTCAGAGACACCATACGTGTTTTGGAGTGGGAGATTCCACCCGCTCCAAGTTATAGATGCAGAAAATGGAAGATGAAAGCGAACGAACCCGGTCCCTGGGAAACAGAAGAGGGTGGAGGACCGGCGGTTAAGCTTTGAAACAGTCGAATTTGGTCTGTCGATTCGGACTTTATTATTATTGTTTTTTACTTTGAATTTAATTTTTCGTGGTCGTTTGTTTGTTTTTTTTGTGCACCAGAAAATTTTGTGAAGGTTATTTGTAAGTGTATACTGAAACTAAAAACTATCAGAAAAGTTGGTTAAACTATGGAGTAAGGCCGAGCCTGTCGAAAATTAGGAGTCTGGAAGAAACTGTTTGGACCTAATGAATAACTAGGAACACATTTCTTATATATTTGAAAGCAAATAAGCCTAATGGCCAAAAAAAAATCATATTAAGATGTCGCACAAGCAGAAAAAAAAATACACACTAGCTAATTTTTAGTTTTGTTTTCATTTCGATGACAAATGTATTTACTAGCTTTCGCACGCCAATGGGCGTATCGCGGCGAAAGCCGCAACATGCACACGTTTTTGGCAACATCTAGTAAAAAGGAAGCCAATCAAGTAAATTTCTTCGCCCAAAACTAGTAAAAACCAAATGATAAGGCGCTTTTTTGCGTGCACCAGTCGGTTTAACCAATGACAGAATTGGTTCTACCAGTTTGAATGTTTGTCGCAAAAATAGACTTGCTTGAAACCTGAAAAAATTGTTTGTGATCAAACGAAACATTCTCGCCAAAAGACCGGTTGTTCTTAATCAAAAAAGAGACAGCATTATTTAGTTTTAAAACTTTGAAACGTGAACTTGTAGCTTAAACTACAAATCAACATAAATCAACATGGAGTTTGAGGTCAGACTAAATTTAGATACGATCTAACCTACTTTTATATATTGAAACAGATATGAAGTGACTACTAATTAGAGGTTTAGTGACCTAGTTTTGTACCAAACTAGTTTTGGCTGAAGTTGCAAGATAGA
Source organism: Artemia sp. Qi Xiang Cuo (assembly GCF_049724085.1). Lineage (NCBI taxonomy): Eukaryota > Metazoa > Arthropoda > Branchiopoda > Anostraca > Artemiidae > Artemia > Artemia sp. Qi Xiang Cuo. Next base: position 58,455,251 of record NC_142808.1, read on the forward strand.
TCATTCCTTTCTTTCATTAGTTTCAGAGATAAGATAGAATAAACAGTACTGTAATTTTCTTTGGATTTGGAATCCTTGATCTCTGTTTAAATTATTTGGGAAACACTTTGGACTATGTTGTAGCCCTAGGCAATTTAAATTGTAAAAGAAAATTTACCTATGACAAAATTCTATAAGATATGCTGAGCTAAACAAGTTGGAGGATGCACCCCCTTTTATTGAAGAGATAAGGGAAATAGTTGGGCAGGCCCATTCTGTTCATCCAACATTTGTGGCAGATGCTTGTGGGTCTGACCCCAAAGAATTTTCATCCAGTAGTTTTACCAAAAAACGGAAAAAAGACACTACATTAGATGTTTCACATTGTGAAGCCGAGAGTCCTGGGGAAGAAAGTACGTCTAGACAAGAAGGTTTAGAGAATAAATTAATTGGTTTGTTATTTACCTTTTTTTGTCTGTTTTTTTTTGTATTTCAGAATCCTTGGCAACTGGCAAATTTCCTTAAAAACTAATACAAATAAAAAACGTGGTTTATTATTACTCAAAACGATAATCTAATAGACTATTATGTCTATTTTGAAATTATGATTATTTCTGTCAGTACTACATAGATTTTCAAGCCATGATCAAAATTTCAGGTTTTACTTTATATGCTTAACTTTGTCAACCAAGTTTTACTTATGAGATGGTTAAAAAATCTTGGTTATAAATTTTACTTTCAAACCAGAAAAAATGTATATATGTATATATATATATATATATATATATATATATATATATATATATATATATATATATATATATATATATATATATATATATATATATATGTAAGGAAATACTAACCATTTAAAATTATCACAATGTGCTTAGTTTTTCTGCTGTAAAAATTATCTGTAGGCTTTGTATATTTTTTGTGTACAAAAATGAATACCTAATATTGCTTTGTGATTGCAGTACTATGTTAGTTGTGCACAAACCATAAAAAAGGGAAATATCTGTAGTCAGTTTATTTTTGATGATTTTGAAGATGTAGGTTACATAAACATCAAAGTTAACATTTTGTCGTAGTTTTTTAAGTTGGAAATTTGTTTTGTCTTTGCAGCATAAATCTTGATTTTTTTTAGCTATAATGTTCAGAATTCAATTCTTTGGGAACTCAATAAAAAAAAAACAAGTTTTTTCAACTGAAAGTAAGGAGCAACAGTAAAACCTAAAACGAATAGAAATTATTACGTATATGAGGGAGGTCGCCCCCACCTCAACATCTCGCTCTTTACGCTAAAGTTCGAATTTTTCAAGAATGACCCCTGAATCACAAAGGCTATTTAATTAGAATAAATTTGAAAGTACTAATAATACTTTAGTGTAAAAAGCGAGGTATTGACGAGGGGGTGAAACCCCTCATATACGTAATAATTTCTTTTTGTTTTAATGTTGCTCCTTACCTTCAGTTGAAATTTTTTTTATTTATTTCATTTCTGACCTTTTTTAAGTAATGCTGGGAAATCTGGCGCATGGAAAAATTATCTTCCCCAATGAAAACTTTCTCCACACACACACACACGAACAAAAAAAAACTTGAAAACGTCTTTATACTTCCCAATAACCGATACTATATGTAAACAATGGGCAAAGTTCATAACTTTCAGCCCCAGGGACTTGTGGGATTGATTCATCCTCTAGGACATAATTACTAGATTTTTCGACTATGCTGAAAAAATGGCCGTCTCAAAATTTTGATGTGGTGACTTAGAGGAAAAATGAGTGGGAGGGGGCCTGGTCGCCCTGCAATTTTTTGGTAACTTAAAAAGAGCACTAGAAATTTTAATTTCCGTTCAAATGAGCCCTCTTGCAATATTTTAGGACCACTGGGTCGACACAATCACCCCTGGGGAAAAAACAAATAAACATGCATCCCTGATCTCTGGCAAAAAATTTAACATTTTTGCAGATATGAGCTTGAAACCTCTACAGAAGAGTTCTCTGATATGCTGATTCTGATGGTGTGATTCTCATTAAGATTCTATGACCTTTAGGGGGGTGTTCCCTCTTTTTTCGAATATAAGGCAGATTTTCCCAGGCTCGTAACTTTTGATGGGCAAGACTAAAGTTGATGAAACTTATATATTTGAAATCAGCATAAAAATCCGACTCTCATTATATATCTATTGGTATCAAAATTCCGTTCTTTAAATTTTTGATTACTAGTGTGCTGGGTCGCTCCTTACTTACAGTTTGGTACCACAAAAACTGTTGATAATTTTAGAGGTTTCAAAGTTAAAAGTTTTTACATCTAAGCTTTGACTTTTTATTTGTTTATGCAAGGGTATAAAATATACTAAACGCGAGTATAAATCAAAACATATGCAAGGGAAGGTATCAATTTGTAGAAAAATGTATGTAGAACTCTTATGAAAGATAAATTTAAAACAATTAGAAGCCTTACGGGAAAGAAAAAGTAGCAAATTTTGCTGAGGTGGAGATTTTTTATGTGTCTTTTATGGTTTATACTCTAGAATGTTTCTTTTGTTCTTAGGTCCTGCGGCATACCAGTCTCCACAACAAGTTAAGCCATGTAGAGCTACAAACAGTAAAAAAAATTACAGCTGCTTGAACAAAACAAGGAGTAAATGCGAGCTTTTATAGAATATAAGAAGAGCAGAGACGAAAGAAGAGAAAGAGATTTGTAAAGAAGACATCAAGAAAACTTTGAAATGAAAAGAAAATTCTTAGATGCATATAAAGAGAAATGAAATACAAGAAAACATACATTTGGTTTGACTATATTAATCTACGTATTTTTATTTTAATAAACTCATTTTTATCTTTACAACCCTAATCTTCCGAAATTGAACCATCTAAAGTTTTTTTTTTCTCAAATATGGTCAAAATCTCAGGACTAAGTAAAAATGATTAACATTATCACAGTTTTACTTATAAGTTGGCCACAAAATCATGATTAAATGTTTGCTTCAATTTCCATTCTAAAGAAAAAACAGAGTACATTTTACCAGAAAGTTTTTTTTCAATACGGTCAAAGTGACAAACATGCAAAGTGTGAAAATAATAGTTGTATGTGTGCATAGAAAATAAAAATATATGGGATATTGAATAAGGAAGATTATCAGTCCCTAAAACCAGTGTATATCCTTTAATTATCGAACAGAAATGTATCAAACTGTCAATAAAGCACAAGTTGATTTAACTGAAACTTACAAGAGATAAGTTACAAGTTAGTTCATCTAACTACAAATGAGGTTTTTCTTTTCAAAGCCTTTTTTTTGTGAGATTATAAAAGGGTTGTGTAGAGTCCTATTCATGCTGATGTGAACTGTCAGTGTAGAGTCTCTATCACAAATAAAATCACTGTTTCCTTTTTATAGACTAATTAGATTGTGAGTAAAAAAAAAGACACTGTAACAATCTTCACTGCCTTTAACACGGGAGCATAAATATTTGAGCAACATCTCAACGTGTTAACAGTGTCCCCAAAAGCATGTTCAACTACAATTCTCGTTTGAGAAAGTTGTAAATTATAATTTTTTTGTTCTGTTGATATTCTGTTCAGTCTTCTTAAAAGGCACTAGTAGCCAAGGTTGAACAGGAAAATCATTGTCACCTAGAATGTGATAATCTCCCGAGAAAGAAAGTCTACTTTGACGATCTAATGTGGTCTGTCTATACCAATCAAAGTTTTGAAAAACAGCTATCGTGGTTGCTTCTGAAAACCATTGCAAGAAAATAATTTTGATCAAAAGACTATTCCCATTGGTTTATTTGCTCTCCATTTTTTGCATTAAATATGAAATGGAAACGCTGCTTTAAAATCTCAGTTAATCCATTAAAGACTACGTTATGTAAAACTATAAGTATTAAAAGCTATTTCACGACAAATAGTAAAATAGCAATTCCTTAGGAATCAGCAAATCCCAATCCTTAGTAATTCCCACTAAGATGGATTCTAATTTATTACTAATGGCTCAGGAGCGTGTACTATGGAACCTTTCCTTAGTAACTAAACGTGTGTATTTACACAAACTGAAAAGATTGATTGGGGATACAAATCATATTAAAGACTAATAACAATAATTTAAGTCTGTCAGTTTTTAATACAGTATATTTTATCACTTAGAACTACTGCTTGAAGTTATAGTTTCGAACTTATAGTTTGAAACGCTGTGCACACGTTTTATTTTGCTGCTATCATATTAAATTGATACATTTGATTACTTTCAAGTGGCCCTTCCTATGTAATGACTAACAAGAAGAACAAAATAAATCACTGAATATATTTTTATTAAATAATCATATAAAACCAACAGAAAAAACAACAACACATGACAGGCTCTGTCCCTTGAATCAAGCTAAAGTACCCTAATACTTTCTAAATGCTCAAAAACATCAATTACTCAACAAAGATTTAATTTTTTTAAACCTAGGCTAAAAGAACAGACCACTGCAGTTGCTTGGATGTCATTTATGGAAAATAGTGGCAGCACTTTTATGGAACGACGGGTTTCTATTTTGGTAAAATACCCTTGTGTGTCTCTGGAGGCACATGAGGATCTAAGAGAGGTCTTATAAATGCTAGAAATGAGAGCTGAAATAATCGAATTAGCTTCCATCAAATACAATGTGTTCAAAAATATAAGCAGCTAATCACAAATTTTACTCTTTTTCTAAAAATCCCACGAAGTAAATAAGTTGGGGAGTACACAAAGAATTAAATGAATGCATTAATCCAGACACAAAATACTTGCATTTCTAATTGCAATTGTCAAATTGATTTACGATTTAACACTTCCAGGGCAATGGTACAGGGTGGCATGGAACTTTCTAACCCCCTTTGGAGTAAGAGAAAAGTCACTTCCATCTGTAAAAAGGGTATCTTTTTTTTGCTGAAAAAAAAATTAATTTCCCTCGGATCTGTAGCAAGGTTAAAAGGATATCTAGTTTCTTTTTTTTATTTGTCTTTTACTGTCTATAATCTAGAAGGTTTCGTTTTTTCTTAGGTCCAAAGGCATAGCTGTCCCCACAACAAAGACAAAAGAAGAGAAAGAGATTTGGAAAGCAGACACTATTTCCAAACTTGGAAATAAAAAATAAAATTCTTAGAAGCATATGAAGAGAAATGAAAGACCAAAAAAAAAATACATTTGGTTTCACTTTATCAATCTATATATTTTCATTTCGCTTTAATAAACTCATTTTTATCTTTACAAGCTTTACCCTTGAAGATTGTACATACTAAATTTTATTTTCTTCTCAAATATGGTCAAAATCTCATAAGAGTTACAACGCTGGAAGAAATGATTCTATTAACTATCTTGGACATATTTTTAGTAATTTTTAACATTTTAATATATGTTCAAGCATTTTGTGTTTTGATTTGAATAATCAAGTATGGGTTTGTTTTACTGTGTTATATTTTTAGATTTAATCAGCCAAGTATTTATTTGTTGTAGACTATTGTCTCCAGCCAGAAGTTTTGATGTTTCTTGCTACCCACTGTTTAAGTTCATTTCAAATAAAAGAGAATATTTGGGACATTCTCTGAAAATTTTTAAGGGGTTGCTTACTAACCTCCAGACACACGACATGTGTTTTGGGGGATGTGTCAATTGTTAACAGAAGCTAATCAGAGGCAGGGGGGGGGGCTAATCATTTGTGTTTGAGGGTTTTTATTAGGTGAATATTTAAATTATATTTGCGTCTAATTTTAGATCAATTGTCACTAAATCAAGTAGGAACAGCTGGTTATGGACTTTGGAAAATACAGAATTTGTATGATCAAATAGCAAAGGCCTTGGATAACTACCAGAATTAGTCCTATTTTGACATTAGTAAATAAAGTGACAACATATTAGCCAAAAGGAGAAATAAATTTTCTACACTCAGGGACATTCTTATGCTACATCTTTGGATCATCTACAGAATATTAATTTTTATCATCTTGGTTCTATGATTTGAAGTAAGCAATAAATTATTTTCAAAGCTTTATTGATTTTTTTTTCTTAATCTTTAAAACCATCAACAAGCCTTTCATCAAAATAATTTTCAAAACACATGACTTAAGACAAGGTTAGCAGCTAAACTATCATGCATCTTCCTTGGTCCTAGTCTGGGCTTTGAATATGATTGAGAAAGTGTTGCTTTTTCAAGGTAATAAAAGCCTGTATTCTGCATTTTTATAATGTATTCATTACTCCAACAAAATTAAAGGCAAAAAAACAGACATTAAAAAAAAAAAAAAACATTTTAAGAAAGTTGTGAAAAAGTGGGGAAAAATACTAGTTTGAAAATACATCACATTGAATGTATAACAATCTGGATAGTTTGTGGTAATAATTTAAAACTGGAGTGCCATTTCCAAGTGTTGTTTACAGTATTATATGTTTTATAGATGACATTAACTTATTTCAGAGATAATATAATGGATGTCCCTCAAATTCAAGACATGGCTGAGCCTATTGCAATTCTTGAGAATTCTGTTTTTAAAAATGGTAAGTTATTCAATAAAATTTGTTTAAAAAAAGAAAACGGCTGCTTTTCTAGAGTAAATGATTGCTTCTTTTTCTTCTTACTACTTAAGTTCTCTTCAGTGAAAATAACAAAAATCAAACAACATGCAACTGCATTACATTTTGTGTTGGCTATTTGCCAAAGATAGTTTGATTTCTGTCCTTATATGGGTCATTATTCATTTTTGTGGATATTGTGTTGAAAATGGGGATGTAGTTGGGCTTGTTTTGTAAGCATTTCTGTTGAATGTGTTTGATGTCTCGTTTATTTATGCTCTCTTTCAGAAGTTGAAGAGGCTTTACCAAGTGACTGTGAGGAGCCTTTTGACTTTCAAACCAATGTTTTGTCTCCTAAATGGGAAGATGCTCCTGTAGGTACTTTTTGCTGCATTTCAGGACCATATAAACTTGGACCTGACCCTCAGGAAATAGGCACCACATGTTTTGACTATAAAGGTAATTATCAAGCATTTGTTTTTTGTATAATAGTATATATTGGGTAATATTTTATTGAGAAAAGCTAAAATAAATTATGCTTTGCTAAGTGTTCATCATCTTTAGATTTGAAAATGCTGAATCCATAACAATAAAAAATAGAACATGAAACTATGCAATAGATTATGGACAACAATTCCTGTAAATTTTTGAATTAGCAAGTTTCTTTATAGAAAACAATTAGCTTATTTTGTTCAAAGAAATTGTTTCAGTTCTAAAATAAAATATCAAACATTAGTGTCCTTTTGTACTGTAGTGCTAAGTATTTTAGTGTAAATATTTTGTACTTGTAGATGATTTATTACAGTCACTCCATTTGTTTTGTCTCCATTGTTGTAAATCCAGCAGAAAATATATGATTGTTATATAAAGTTCAAGGAGGAACACTTGTGCCTCTATAAAGAGGCGACCCACCACAATGTTAAGCGATTTCATGTCCTAGAGGTCGCAGAGAGATGGCGGTAATTGCATTTTGTAGCCCAAGCTCAAACTAAGAAACTTGCAAAATTTCATCCTCCTCCGACTTTATCTTCATGGGGTAAACTGGGCCGGAAGTTTGGACCCTCCCACCACAGCCCCCTTTAACGTTGTCCGATTAGGCTGAAATTTAGAAGTTGAGCTTTCCTAGGGCGCGAGAGATCATCCTCAAAATTTTAGCTCAATCCGATCACTCATTCCCTGTTTTCAAAAAACCAAATTGAGCCACTTACAATTCCTCAGCATCATTTCTTTTTTTTTCTTATACATGCCTACAGGCCACAGTTAACCACGGAGCCAGTTGAATGAGGACTCATTAGAAGCAGAATTCGACATGTTAGGGCCATTGATATTTTCAGACCGAAAATATTATCCCCCGAATTTACATTTACGAAAAACCTCGTTTTCCTATATTAGCCCATGTTAATTTTTCCCACCACAACCCCCCTTTAACGTTGTCTGATCGGGCTGAAATTTAGAGGATAAGCTTTCCTGGGGCCTGGAAGCTTATCGTCGAAATTTCAGCTCAATCTGATCACTCCTTCCCTGTTTTCCAAAAACCAAATATCAAGTTTTGCTTGCGTCAAAAAGATTCATCACCTTACTAAAAAACAATTTTAATTATGTCTCTTTAGTGTAGCAGTGAGACTCCTTACTGTCAGGCGGAAAACCCGAATTCGATCCACCGTTAGATCAAATTTTTTATATACTGAATTTAAATTTTTAAAAAAAACTCAGTTTCTTTTTTAAATTATTTGAAAAAATTATGTTTTCTAAAGAGTTAAAGAGGCTGAGTTACAAGGTCGACCCTTAAAACATCCTGTCGAGAAAGAAAAGAATAATACACAATCGTCTAACAGTTAGTCAAGCAATAATAAGTAATAAACTGTACAAAAACGTGCAGAAATTATTTGAAAAAAACTACGTTTTCTAAAGAGTTAAAGAGGCTGAGTTACAAGGTCAAACCTTAAAACGTACAGGGATTAGGAGGCACAGTTGGGGGCTGCCGCCCCCAAACCCCGCTTTCGCAGCCTTTAAATAAAAAAAAGTTTTTTAAACTGAAAGTAAGGAGCGACATTAAATCTTAAAACGAACAGAAATTATTCCGTATATGAAAGAGGCTGTGCCCTCCTCAACGCCTCGCTCTTTACGCTAAAGTTTGACTTTCTCACAACTCTTTTTTTAAACAATAGAAACTTTAGCGTAAAGAGCGAGGCGTTGAGGAGGGCACAGCCTCTTTCATATACGGAATAATTGCTGTTCGTTTTAAGATTTAATGTCGCTCCTTACTTTCAGTTTAAAAAACTTTTTTTTTATTTAAAGGCTGCGAAAGCGGGGGTTTGGGGGCGGCAGCCCCCAACTGTGCCTCCTAATCCCTGTACGTTTTAAGGTTTGACCTTGTAACTCAGCCTCTTTAACTCTTTAGAAAACGTAGTTTTTTTCAAATAATTTCAAATAGCATTCACTACATGTTTACAGTAAGACTCAGTTTGCCTTCTGAATTTTTGGAAAACTCATCAATGGAAATCAAGTGTTGGAACAAAAAACAATACAGTCAGTGTCAAATATTCTCCTAAAATAGAGCTCTACTTTAAAAGCAAAGATAGAATTGTTACGTATGAATCACACTTACAAGCCACTCTACTTCAACGCAGTAAGAGCAGTGGCGTTACCAGGTGGCAAAGACCATGTAGGGTGGCACTCCCCAGGTGTTGGCACCAGGAGAAGAAAGTGGAAGGACACTTTTGAAGTATATTATATATGAAGGGTATTTTTCCATTCCTAGTCTTAGCTACTAAAGCTTAAGGCTTTTGTGTTAGTTAGCTAAATACTCTGGAAGGATTTTAAACTTGAAGACACATATTCAAAGCTTTATATTGCATACGTAACAACGTCCCACACTCTATGTATAGCCCGAATTTAATATGTGGAGAAAATGCTAATTTGTGAAATTGGGTTCCTGTTTGCCTAATTATCATGCTTTAATTTGTTTAGTTTTCATATTATGTGTCATTTTTCACATCTATTGTCTGTTTTTTATGTCTTGGGGGTTTTTAATTATTGAGAATATTTTATCTTACTTTGTTAATTTTCCATCTCTTTATTTGCTTTTGTTATATAAGCTGCATATGCTTCACCAGACGATGTCGAAACGATCAGAGAAACTTTCAATTCTTCTTTGTCATATGAGCATCAACAACTACCTTTGAGTATTGCATCCAAAATATTCAATTTAATATCTGTGTTGGACTCCCAGGATCTGGATTGCAATGACGAAGGTATATTTGAAAATTATAACGTTGTAATATTAGTTGGAAAAATGAAGTTCCTCATTTCACGCATCCCCCAATCCAACTAAATGTAATCATCTTCCATTTTCCCACTCTACTGAAGTATTGATCTACTAATGCCATATCAGTCGCTCCATTTCCAAATTTTAAGAGAGAAGAAGATACCAGATGCAGGTCACTGACAGAGAATACAACTCTGAAACTGCGGTCTCACATGCTCTGAGTCACAAACCTGGAGCTCTATAAAGTTAAACAGTGTTATTCTCATTATTGTCTAAAATAATCAGGTTTAAGGTATGGAAAGGTCATCATTTGTTAAGTTCAGAAAGGAGTCTGCATCTGATAGTAAGATTGCTTTTCAGACCACTGACCGTTGGGTATCGGAAGGACAATCTTACCTTAAAAACTTACTTTACTTTACATCAGAAAGGCAAACTTACTGAAAACTTACTTTTAAAAAAAAACTTACAGGGAAATTGCCAAATTTGATTAATTACATGGAAAAGTCAACATTATGAAGTTTAAATGCCTAGAATACTAAACAACTCAGTAGCAAAAACAGACCAGATTCATAACTATCCTTTACCGTGAAAAATAGAAAGAGATTGCTTGGAAAAATCTATTGCCACAATATAGTTTAAAAAGTCAAATTGAAAGACACTGCTATTTTTATTTCGATTATAAAATATCTAGTAAGTGATGCAAAGCAAGAATTATAACTAAATAAACGGAATACATTTTTTTAAAGTATACAAAAGCCATACTTAAAAAAATTATATTTTGTTCCTGTTTGAAACTTAGTGCATCCCTTTTAAGTCCTTTACTGAGCAGTATAACAAGAAGAATAGAATCACTGCTGCAACCTAGTAAAGAGCAAATTAGAGCTAACCATGGTGCATAGTAGCCTATAGTAAGAAATGCAAGCGTGTGTTTTACCCCACTCTGGTATCTGAGTAGACCCATGCTATTAAAACAGAAAAACAATCACCAAGAGACAAGTGGCAAAGGATCATCGTAACCTCACACCTGCTTTTATGATATAAATACGTGACTTTTTAGTGCAAGGGCATCTTCCCCACTGTTAATAGTTTTTAATAGTTTTAGAACATCTTAGTAAAGTTTTTCAAGAACACCTTAGAAACAACAGATTAACATTGGCTAAACTTTTAACTCAAAAGGTAATTGTGTAAGGTAGAAGCTCTGATAATTTGCTGTTTTGCCTTTCAAGTGTCAAAAGCTAGTTCTCGGTAAGTATAAATAGGTTAGCTCTAGTTATTTCTATTTCTAAAAATTAATTAGCTATCATTTGGGTATGCAAATTTGTGAATTTAGTGCTAAATAATGTAATTGGTTTTCTATTAATCAAATTACCTTTAATTAATTATCACACTGTTATTACACTTCAATCTCCTATTAGTTTTACATGTAATACGGTCATTTTTTAGAGAAAAATTAAAAAAGAATGCGTTATTATTACCGTTATTATTACGGTTCAATCAAATTATAACGCTTAAATTTGTTGAGCTCTAATGTTTAGTATCATTTATCACTTTTTTAGTCTGTTTTTTTTTATATTGTGAGGATTTTATTATTTATTGTTGAATTATTGATAATATTTGATTCCAATTTTTTATTTTCTGTCTCTGTGTTTATTTTTTTATTTTTGTTTTGCAAGCTTATGATACTTAATCAATTGAAGCTGAAACGACCATAGAAACTTCTATCTAAACTCTATCATCTGAGCATCAACAGCTACCTGTGGCTATTGCATCCAGAATCACCAATTTAACATCTGATTTGGACTTCCAAAATATGGACAACAATGACAAAGGTATTTGTAACTTATGGCGTTGTGAACTTAGTTAGAAAAAGGAAATATTTTGTGAAATATAAAAGTTTTCGTAAATTTTACAAGCATAACATCAACAATATATCAGACAATATAAACAACATATCATAATTCAAATTCAAGCATTTTATTAACCTCCAAAATTGGAAAGTATAAATAAATATAAAATGAAGAAACTGATCATATAAATATTAAACAACAAATCAATATAAATACAGGCCAATATACACAAACCTAAATTATACTAAACATTCTTAATTAAATTTTATTGATAACATCGTGAATTTTAACACAAACAAGCAGCAAATCTAAAAAAATGGAATTATTGGGAATTATAAGGATAATCTAAACTAGCTAAAGAAACAAAATATAAGAAACAACAGAAACAAATAATTACAAAATTCCAGATTCGGGCTAAAGGAAATCGATGGCCCTAGCAACTTAGATTTTTGTTGCTTTCATACCATATTGTTTTATTACTATGACGTAGAATAAAATTTTGAAAGTCGACATAAAAATTCCCAAAATAAGAAAAAATGTTGAAGAATTAGAATAAGTAAAATATGGTAACCGTACTGAATATGGACGAGCTTGAGGTAGAGCTACAGAATTAAAAACATGAGTTAAAGACTTTCTAGTCAAAACATCTTGGAGTGAAATTACCCTATCAAAACATGCAGAGATGCAAGAAAGGACGAATCTTATTATTTTTGTTGGACAAAGGGATGGCAAAGGACCATAAGAAATATCTAAATAAAGAAAAGAGAACAGTACAATTTTTTCTTAAGTGTGACATCAAATTTTTCATGTTTTTATAGCATTTAAATAGTACTAACAAAAGTGTTTTTCAGGCTAAACTTCTTAAACTTGGGCCTAATGGAAGCTGAATCTGATCAACAGTTTTTATTTACAATCAGGAAAACAGTTATATTTCATTGTTTAAAATTTGCATCTCTCCTCCTACCTCTCCTTCTTCTTAAAAACAGGACAATTACATTTCTGCATTGGTTGTTTAGATTGTAGCCCGTAGGTTATTAAAGTTTGTTCCCTCTGCAAGTTTTGTTTGTTAATGTCGACAGTCATGATTTCCTTTCATAGTTGAGTCAGTTTTAGCCATTCATCCAAGCACATTTTTGAAATTTAGTTTGAATCTGTCATAGTGAAATACAAAGACATTAAATTTAATTAGACATTATAATTTAATTAGACATTAGATATAATTAAACATTAAATAAAAACAAATTGAAGACATTAAATATAGGTAAAATTTCCAATTTTCAAGCAAGTTTAAATAATTCTCTGTTGAAAATTATGAGTAATTTCATATTTACGACTCGTTGAATTCACAGATTCGAAAAAAATGAATCCCGCCATACAAGTGTCTTATTCACTTAATGTAAGTAAGGTCTGTAGGCGTTTCACAGCATTACAACTTTGAAGGGTAACATAAATCCAAGGCATAATGGAGTGTTTGAAATCCAATGCTTGAGTCTATTTTTCATTTTTTTTTTGTAAATCTTCTATGGTAGTGCCTAAAATGTGGCAACAAAAAATTTTATGCTTTATGTTTTCTATGCTTTCTATACCTCCTCTCGTGCTCACTCAGTTTTTGCAAAAGATCAGATGCAAGTAAAATTGCTGACTATTATTTTCCAGAGTTAAATACTACTACTAGTGCTACTAACGACAAATCGAAGCACCAAAACGCTTGAGGCCAACACAGAAATACGCGCTGCTCCTCCATCCCAATTTATTCATAGCCCCCCTCTTTGCGCCCTCCCAGGAAGTTCCCATTTCCCTTGAATATTTCTTAGTGAGGTCCTCCCACCCCAACCGCGGACGACCTGCTTTCCGTTTAACCTTAGACGGTTGGCCAAAAAGGACAATCTTTGGCAATCAGTCATCTTCCATCCGTAGAATTTGCCCTAGCCATCTCAATCTTTCTCTCAATTATAGCCCTAGAAAGCAGTATTAAACTGCACTTTTCGTACAGACTATCGTTTGAAATATAATCAGTTAGTTGGGTACCCGAAACAATCCGTAGGCAATTTTAAGTCCAGAGGTTTTACCCCCTTTGGATTCCATGTTCTCCTATTGCCTTTCTTGTGCTTCTTAAGACAAGGTCCATAAAAATAATCCATGTCAATGGGGATAGAAAACAATCCTGCTTAACTCGAGATTTAATACGAGACTTGCTACTTTATAGCTTTAACACGAAAGTAGAAATTTTCAGAACATAGTAACTGATGATCAATACGAAAATACGGAAATCCGTATTTCCTATGTTAACCAAATTAATGTTATTCTTGGACATAGGAAAAAGTGTTATCAGAGGCAACGCTATAGCGTTGGCTATAGTAAAGGCCATACGGCTCCAATGTTTTATTATTATTATCTATTTATTTATTTATTATTATTTTTTTCGCTGAAGCACTTTATATGCAAGGGTTTGTCGTAGAGACTTCAAAGGGGCTCATTCGAATGGGGGTTCAAATCGAGAATTCTAGTGCCCTTTTTAAGGGTCAAAAGTGATTGGAGGACAACTAGCCCCCCCCCCCCCCCCCAACGCACATCATTCCCCCTAACACATCCAATCAAAATTTTGAGATAGCCATTTTGTTCAGCGTAGTTGATTTCTAGATAGAAAATATGTTTTTGAGGAGGACACTTCCCCACAACCCTCAGGGCAAGGGTTTTAAGTTATGCCCGGGGGCATATAAGAACGATGTTGGCACAATTTATTATTTATTATTTTTTCCCTTTAGAGAAGGGCGCTTTGTATCGAAGAAGTTGTTGTAGAAACTTCGAAAAGGGCTCATTCAGTTGGAAATTGGAGTGGCTTGTGCCCTTTTTAATAGTCATAAGCAATTTCCCGAAACACATCCAATCCAAATTTAGAGATAGCCATTTTGTTCAGCGTAGTTGATTTCCAAATAGAAATTATTTTTTTGAGGAAGACACTCCCCCACAGCTTTCAGGGCAAGGGTTGTAAGTTATGCCCTGAAGCCATATAAGGTTTTTATAGAAGGCATTGTCGTAGAAACTTAAAAAAAGGCTCATTCGATTGGAAATTCAAAGAGCAAGTGCTCTTTTTAATAGTCGAAAGGGAAACTAACCCCCCGCTCACGCCCACCTTTTGCACAAACACATCCAATCAAAATTTTGATATAACCATTTTATTCAACGTAGTTTTAAGTTCTGGAAGTTAGGTCTTTGACGATGACAACCCCCCCCCCTCACAGCCCTCAGGGCAAGGGTTATAACTTATGCCCTGGGGCCATATAAGGTTTTGTATAGACAATGTTTTCGTAGAAAATTCAGAAAGGGCTCATTCGATTGGAAATTTAAATGGCTAGTTCCTTTTTCAATAGTCGAAAGTGATTCTAAGGCAACTGACACCTCTTCCGAACCCACCATTTCCCCAAAAACATTTAATCAAAATTTTGATATAGCCATTTTGTTCAACATATTTGAAAGCTTTGGAAACTACATGAATGAACTGGACACTTCCCCCACAATCTCCAGGGGCAAGGGTTATAAGTTACGCCCTGGGGGCATATATGGTTCTTATGGAAGGAATGCTCATATAAACTTCAGAGAGGGCTCATTTGATTGGAAATTGAAAGTTCTAGTTTACTTTTTAAGCGTCAAAATATATTTGAGGTTAGCCAGCCCCTCCCCCCCCCGTCCGGAAACTTTCTCCCAAATGCATCCAAAAAAATTTTAAGATGGCTATTTTGTTAAAAATAGTTATGACCTGGGGGCATACATGGGTCTTATGGAAGGTGTGCTCGTATTAACTTTAAAGAGGGCTCATTTGATTGGAAATTGAAAGTTTTAGTTCACTTTTAAGAGTCAAAAGAGATTGGAGGGCATCTAGCCCCTCCCACTCCACGATAAGCCATCCGATAAGAATTTTGGGATAGATTTTTTTTAAATAGCTCAAAGACCATATAACGAAAACTCCAAGGTCAATACAACCCCCTAGGGGCCGAGAGCAGGTGTTTAAGTTATGCCCTGGTGGAATATATGGTTCTTATTGAAGGGATGCTCGTAAAAACTTCAGAGATGGCTCATTTGATCGGAAATTGAAAGTTCTAGTTCAGTTTTTTGAGTCAAAAGAGATTGGAGAGCAACTAGCCCCCCCCCGTCGCCCCTTTTTCCCCAAAAGTATACAAAAAAAAATTGTAATAGCCATTAAGTTAAAAATTGTTCAAAAGTCAGATACCAAATTTCAGGTGTCGTCACAACCCCCAAGGGCCTGGGGGCAGACGTTTTAAGTTACGTCCTGGGGCATATATGGAATTTATGAAAGGGATGCTCGAATAAACTTCAGAGAGGGCTCATTAGATCAGAAATTGAACGCTCGAGCTCACTTTTTAATAGTCAAAAGAGATCCGACGCGTAGCTAGTCCTCCCCCTCGCCTTGTTTTTCCAAACCCATCTGATGAAAATTTTGAGATAGACATTTTTTTTAAAATAGTTCGAAGGTCGGATAAGAAAAAAACTGGTGTTAATACAACCCCCCAGGGCCCAGGGGAAGGCGTTCTAAGTTATGCCCTAAGGGCATGTATGGTTCTTATGAAAGGGATGCTCGTATAAACTTGATAGGGGACTCATTTCATTGGAAATTGAAAGTTCTAGTTCACTTTTGAAGTCAAGAGATTTAAGGGCAACTTCCCCCCCCCCCTCCACCCTCTTTTCCCCAAACCCATCCGCTACAAATTTTGAGATAGCCAGTTTTTTGGAAATTATTCAAAAATTAGATAACAAAAAATCCCCCCAGGGCCCGGAGTATAGGCGTTGTAAGTGTTGTCATGGGGGCGTATATGGTTCTTATGAAAGGAATGCTTGTTTAAACCTCAGAGGGGGCTCTTTTGATTGGAAATTGAAATTTCTAGTTCAGTTTTTAAGAGTCAAAGATATCCGATATCCGAAATATCCGATAGCAACTAGCCCCCCCCCCATACACACACCCTTTTTTCCCTAAGCCCATCCGATAAAATAATAGTCATTTCATGAAAAATAGTTCAAATGTCAGATAAGAAAAATTCTTGTGTCGACGGAACCCGCCAGGGCCCGGAGGCAGGAGTTAGGAGTAATACTATAGGGGTATATATAGTTCTTATTGAAGGGATGCTCGTATAAACTTAGGAGAGGGATCATTTGATTGGAAAATGAAAGTTTCTGTTCACTTTTTAAGAGTCAAAAGAGATCGGAGGGCAACTAGCACCCCCCCCCCTCCTCCTCGCCCTAAATGCATCAGATAACAATTTTGAAATAGACATTTTGTTAAAAAATAGTTCAGAGTTCTGATAACAAAAAACTGCGAGTCAAAAGTGTCAAGAGTCAAAAGTGATTGGAGGGCAGCTAGCCTCCCCCCACAATCCATTTACTTTTTTTCCCAGAGGCTCTTCATGTAGAAGTGGTCGTCGTATAAACTTCAGAGAGGGCTCATTTGATTGAAAATAGAAAGTTCTAGTTCACTTTTAAATATTCAAAAGAGACCAAAGTTTAATTAGTCCCCACACGTCCTTTCTCTCCAAACCCATCCGATAAAAATTTGAGATAGCAATTTTGTTGAAAATAGTTCAAGCATCGGATAATAAAAACTCTGAGGTTGACACAAACCCATTTTTTACCACTACATCAAATATTCAATTTGATGTTGTTTATACTTTCCAAGACTGTTCAAGACGCATATTGGTTTCAGTAAAGCGCCAATAATGCAGTAGGTTTTAAAATTTTACAGTGAGAGAAGGAGTGATACCCAAACTATTTTTTATAGTGATTTCTGTTCGTTTCATGCCTGATTTGCATATTCAATTTAATTTTCACTCGTTTAAAGATTTATTTACTAATTTACATTAATATCTATTGCATGCTATCTATTGTATGTCTGTTTGCATTGATTGTTTATTTAATTTCTGTTCGTTTTAATTTTCATTTATACTTCAATAGTAATTTTTTTTTCATTTTAAGCTTGATTTTCATATTCAATCTAAGCATTACTCGCTTTAAGATCTATTTATTCATTTATATTATTAATTGTTGTATGTTCTTGCTATGATTATTTATTTAATTTCTGTTTGTTTTGGGTTTCATTTATTCTATAATAGAAATTTCTGGTCGTTTTGAGTTTGAATTTTTAAAGGTATTTGTATCTGCTGAGCTTAATTTTTAAATGGCCTATACTTTTCTTCGAAAAACTTTATTTTTGGAAAGTTTTTTTTTAATTAATTGTCATTAAAACAGTATTTGTCTGGTGTACCGTATAAGGATAAGTCTTTGGTTTACAATTACCTAATCAATAAGGTTAGCTGTAAATACCACCCATAGTAGATAATTAAGTGGGGAGAGGTTTTTTTGCCCGAAAAAGGGGTTTTGGCCCACCAAAAAAACAGCCCATAGCAATTATCCATTAATCAGAATCTCAGAATCTCGTTCACTAGGATATAATTTTCTTGAATTGTGCCACTCCCCATGTGGGAATAGTGTTGACTGCAATGTCCCCAGTCTTGTAAGTAACCCGACAGGGTCAAAGCAGCCCTCAGTGTCCCATTTATGGTCTTCCTCCCCGTCTATTAATTAACAGCCGATTACTATTTAACTGCTATTGAACGATTTTTATAGAAGTTCTTCTGTAGCATGAATCTGCTATTAGTTCTTAAAGATAAATAAATCAATTTTAATTAATTTAAATTAAATTTTAAATAGTTAATTTTATCTTTTTTCAATATTGTTGAAACTAATCACGAAATTTAATAAAATAATCTTCAAAAAAGATAAACGTCGCTGATTCGCGCGTGAAGTCGTGGCCGTGTGAACCCTGGTTGCGATATATTATGCAAGTGTGAATTTTATTGGCACAATGGCCTTCCTAATTTATAGACCGTTGCGGTTAAATTAGTTTTCAAAGTAAAATTATGATAAAAGTTTAATATAAGTTCCACTAGGGGAGAGGGGTAGAAAAGGAAGTTATTCGTTAAAACCTATCTATTTTTTTTAATCCCGTATGACTTTCAAGTTTTAAAGCTGATAAAAAAATTATATTATTATTAAAATTCTAATTCTTCTATGAAGTGAAAGTATTTTTAAGTTTCTTTGTTTCATATTTGTTTCATTCGAAAGTGGTAGGCAGTGTAGATCCCAAAAAGGTAACAGTTATAGAATGTTCGTCTTTTATTTGTAATTGCTATGATACATAATTATTGAATCGTTTTCACCTTATTTAGTTTTAATAAAATAATTTTTTACTATAGAGACAATTCATTCTGCTGTGTGCAGTTCTGATGGTGTGGATCAGCCAAAACTCTTAGGCCCAAAACTAATCGTGAATATAAAGAAGCTGACAGAGAAGGTTAGTGAAGAATTAACAGCTGGTATTTGGCGTTGCGCCTCCTGTGCAAAAGCAGAAAAATCGTTATTCATGCTAGATTTTCACATAGACACCGGCTGTGAAGAACTTTCACCAATAGAGTGTGTTTTCTGCCCTGCAGTTGTTTGCAACTACAGGGATTTTGTTGTTCACATTATAGAACACCAAATGGGTGAGACAAGAAGATGTCCTATTTGTTTATGTGAATGTATTGGTGATGTGAGTCAACATATAGTTATACATGGTCATTTTTCACCAAGTGCGTCTGAGTTAGAACTACAGGGAAGTACATCACTTGCTATTACACAGAATCCTTTTACAATTTATAAGTATGATGTATGTGAGAAAAGTTTCTCTGTGTCAAGCAGTTTGATTCAGCACCAAAGAGTACACACTGGTGAGAAACCGTTTAAGTGTGATATATGTGAGAAAACTTTTTCTTGGTCAATCAATTTGAATGTGCACCAAAGAGTACACACTGGTGAGAAACTGTTTAAATGTGATGTCTGTGAGAAAACTTTTTGTTTGTCAAGCAATTTGATTAATCACCAAAGAGTACAAACTGGGGGTACACTGTTCGAGTATAACGTATTTGACGGAACTTTTACCGAGTCAGGCAGTTTGGTTCTTCATAGAAATTTGCACAACTGGAAGAAACTATATAAATGTTACGTCTGAGATACAAATTTTACTGGGGCAGTTTGCTTGATCCGGCATCGAAGAGTACACACTGATGAGAAGCCTTTTAAGTGTGATATATGTGAGAAAACTTTTTCTAGGTCAAGCAATTTGATTGTGCACCAAAGAGTGCACACTGGGGAGAAACCGTTTAAGTGTGATATATGTGAGAATACTTTTTCTCAGTCAAGCAGCTTGATTAAGCACTAAAGAGTACATACTGGTGAAAAACCGTTTAAGTGTGATATATGTGGGAAAACGTTTTCTCAGTCAAGCACTTTGATCAACCACCAAAGAGTACACACTGATGAAAAACCGTTTAAGTGTTTTACATGTGATAAAACTTTTTCTGTGTCTGGCAATTTGATTAACCACCAAAGAGTACATACTGGTGAGAAACCGTTTAAGTGTGACGTATGCAAGAGAGAATATTCTTCTAAATTAAATCTTAATAATCATAAAACAAACCATTCTCAGAAAAAGCCTGATAGTTGATAGTCAACAATAACAACTTCTTTGGTCTTGCTGTACCCTATTGTAAACCGTTCCATTGTTTTTTTCTAATCATTTATATATTTTTTTTTAATTCATTAATTGATTTGTGGAACATTTATGTTCATTTTTTCAGTGATTTTCTTTTGTCATGTATCCATGTTTGAGTAAACACCCCAGTAAAATCTATTCTATTCTTCTATAATGTTTTCTAATCTTTTATGAAAGTTTCTTTGTTTATCATTGGGAATGCAACAATGTGAACAAAAATGCATGTAGTTTCTGGTCTGTCCTAAGAGACGTAAATCCCTAAAACTATGATTTTCACAAGGTTTCCTACTCAAGGGATAAAGGGGGTGGGTGATATCTGCTCATTAAGAGATTTTGAAGTCATTTTGACCGATTATATATCCTTGGGATAACTAATGCAGAAGTAAAGAAATGAGAAATATTGGTTTGTTCTAGTGTTGTAATTGGCAAAATTGTGTAGTTGGCAAATGTAATTGCACAGTTTATGTAATCTTTCCACTAAAAAAAAAAACCAACTCAGAAAGCAATATCATTTGGTCTGTAGCAACTTTACCCTTCTAATCTGGCCTTTCTCCCCTCTCTCCTTCTGACTGAAGATTGGACGAACCCATATTTTTCTCTTCTTTCTGAAACAAGCAGGGTATTAAGGGAGGTCAGAATTAATTATGCTGCCATCCAGAGGTCTAAATTGATTTGGGTTAGAGGAAGTACTTTATCCAGACAATTGCTCAACATCTGGTTTGCCTAGTATGAAAGACCCTGCTCAAATCTAGCATTACTAAATACCACAATGTTTAAACCTTAATGTTACCTCTTCACAAAGCTTCTTCCCTCGGGGGGAGCCTCTGAACAATTGCAAGTCTGGATAAGCAATTTTTAACATATTAGATAGAAAGAGGTCCTTTTGAATGTAATATGTTTTTTTCAACTGGGGTGGAGGGTTCCAAAACACAAGGATACCTTCAGGCCATCATTGTTGGTGTGCAGTAATGTTTGAAGTGAGATAAAAATTAGAGTTTGGAGATTTGGTTACTTACTGAAAGGGCAGTTTGTTGATAATCTTAAGGCAAACTGCCTTAAGTGTTCGTAAGATCATAGGTATTTGTGAGTAACTCCTGTTAATTTACTAATTTCTAGCTGTGCAAACAACCAGCGGATAATAAACTGTGGGTACCTGGAGCCTAAAGGCAAGCGAGTATATTTCATTACAGAGATTTCACAGTCAACAGGTTTTATTAAAAGGTCACACATTCTATTTTTTTGTGAATTTTTTTAGGTGATTGTATTTTTCTTGGGGGGGGGGGGGGGGGAGGCTGAGGGAAATTCAAAATTTTTGATTGGTGGGATGGAGCAAACATAATTTTGCTGGTCCTTATAAAAAGTTTGCGGTGAATTTTTTTTTTCTATGCATTTCGTTTGCCAGGCATCTTGGCAAGTAAATGAATGAAACTTTTGAAATCATTACAAATTTAAGTTAAGTATCTTACTTACGTGTTCTTCTAGTAATCATTGCGAGGCGTCTCCTCTTTTTGTAACTAATTAAAAAAAAATTCCACATAATAAGTTCCTCAAAGAAAAGTAGAGAGCTCCATCAAACTAAAAATGAGCAAGAGCACATGAATAGGGCTGAGAACCCCCATGCCTTTTTAAGACCTAAACGTAATTTGCACTTTACAGGAAAAAAACGTTTTTAAATGTTTTCACTTTTTTAATTTAAAAAAATAAAATTATTAAGATTAAGGAAGAAATATTAGCTTATGTAAATTAAACTGCTAATCTACATTCATATGTTTCTTGAGAAGGCATGAGGGTTTACAGTCCTACTCATGTTAATTTTGTACCGTGAGTAAAATGTGATATATTTAAAATACAAAAAATAAAATCTTTTTCTCTCTGATGATAATTCCGACTTCCTCTAATTAAGTTTAAATCTAGTTTCAAAAAAGAAAAGTTCCTTATCAGCAAAAAGAGAAATTGAATTTTAGCCTCAACGACGCTAGACGGTTTTGAATTTGGCTAAGATGTTCGACAATAAAAAAACTACTAGATACATAGTTCACAGGAAGCTTAAGTTATGAACGTTTAATCATCAGAAATATTTAAAACAAATCATTGGATAGATAGTTCGCATAATTTAGTGAGTTTGCGAACATAATTACAAAATAGCGGCCCCCTCCACAGGACTTGGGCCAATCGTGAAAAAGCTGGTAAAGCGCAGGAGTTATATTTTTGCGATATAGTGAAAAAAAACAGTTTTTTGTTTCAATTATGGATTGTCTCTATTGCCATCAACATTATTTTTTAGAGCGAATTTAGTCCTTGCCTCTGTTGTCGTCATTTGAAGTGAAGCGCTGTTGTACCTCTAAATGTAAGTCTCAATAAAACTATTGCTTTTCTATTTGTGTTTATTTTATTTTATATGTCTGTATCTAGTCGCACAGCAGGTAATTAGTTCGTATGCCTCCAACGGTGGTGCTCCCAGGAATCCGATTTCTTCACAACATTAGAGGTAATGGATTTCCAGAACACTGAAGGAAAAGAGGTTACGTTTACATAGTTACATATTTTATTTTCTGGCTTTTAGTGGGTGGCGCATTCACCCGTTAACATTACTCCCCATTGCTGTGGTGCAGGCCTCGATGGCACAATCTTTTGCGCTATAAGTGGCGCTATCGGAAGAAATTATAAGGTGTAAGTACACAGCTTTAAAGCATAATATTACATTTAACGCGGTCAATCTTTATTACCGCAATAATCTCAGTCCCTTTTTTTATCGCTACAAATGGCACGGTCGGAAATTGGAGGAAAACATGCGAACTAGTTATGCTATAAACTTTGTAATTTAAATCGTGAAGGTAAAGAAGCTGACAGAGAAGGTTATTGAAGAATTAACAGCTGGTATTTGGCGTTGCGCCTCCTGTGCAAAAGCAGAAAAATCATTATTCGTGCTAGATCTTCACATAGACACCGGCTGTGAAGAACTTTCACCAATAGAGTGTGTTTTCTGCCCTGCAGTTGTTTGCAACTACAGGGATTTTGTTGTTCACATTATAAAACACCAAGTGGGTGAGACAAGAAGATGTCCTATTTGTTTATGTGAATGTATTGGTGATGCGAGTCAACATATAGTTATACATGGTCATTTTTCACCAAGTGCGTCTGAGTTAGAACTACAGGGAAGTACATCACTTGCTATTACACAGAATCCTTTTACGATTTATAAGTATGATGTATGTGAGAAAAGTTTCTCTGTGTCAAGCAGTTGGATTCAGCACCAAAGAGTACACACTGGTAAGAAACCGTTTAAGTGTGATATATGTGAGAAAACTTTTTCTTGGTCAATCAATTTGATTGTGCACCAAAGAGTGCACAGTGGGGAGAAACCGTTTAAGTGTGATATATGTGAGAAAACTTTTTCTCGGTCAAGCAGTCTGATTATTCACCAAAGAGTACACACTGGGGATAAACCATTCAAATGTGAATTCTGTGAGAAAATTTTTTGTGTGTCAGGCAATTTGATAATGCAGCGAAAAGTGCACACGGAGTATAAACCATATAAATGTGATATAAGTTAGACAGATTTTTCTGGGTCAGTCGGCTTGATACACCACCAAAGAGTACACACTGGTGAGAAACCGTATAAGTGTGATATATGTGAAAAAACTTTTTCTAGGTCAAACAGTTTGATTGAGCACCAAAGAGTACACACTGGGGAGAAACCGTTTAAAAGTGATGTCTGTGAGAAAAATTTCTCTCAGTCAAGCAGTTTTATTCAGCACCAGAGTACACACGGGTAAGAAACCGTATAAATGTGATGTATGTGGGAAAATGTTTTCTCAGTCAAGCAGTTTGATCAACCACCAAAGAGTACACACTGATGAAAAACCGTTTAAGTGTTTTACATGTGATAAAACTTTTTCTGTGTCTGGCAATTTGATTAACCCCCAAAGAGTACATACTGGTGAGAAACCGTTTAAGTGTGATGTATGCAAGAGAGAATATTCCTCTAAATTAAATCTTAATAATCGTAAAACAACCCATTCTCAGAAAAAGCCTGATAGTTGATAGTCAACAATAACAACTTCTTAGGTCTTGCTGTACCCTATTGTAAACCGTTCCATTGTTTTTTTTCTAATCATTTATATATTTTTTTTCAATTCATTAATTGATTTGTGGAACAATTTTGTTCATTTTTTCAGTGATTTTCTTTTGTCATGTATCCATGTTTGAGTAAACACCCCAGTAAAATCTATTCTATTCTTCTATAATGTTTTCTCATCTTTTATGAAAGTTTCATTGTTTATCATTGGGAATGCAACATTGTGAACCAAAATGTATGTAGTTTCTGATCTGTCCTAAGAGACGTAAATCCCTAAAACTATGATTTTCACAAGGACTCCTACTCAAGGGATAAAGGGGGTGGGTGATATCTGCTCATTAAGAGATTTTGAAGTCATTTTGACCGATTATATATCCTTGGGATAACTAATGCAGAAGTAAAGAAATGAGAAATATTGGTTTGTTCTAGTGTTGTAATGTGCAAAATTGTGTAGTTGGCAAATGTAATGGCACAGTTTATGTAATATTTCCACTAAAAAAAACAAACTCAGAAAGCAATATCATTTGGTCTGTAGCAACTTTACCCATTCTAATCTGGCCTTTCTCCCCTCTATCCTTCTGACTGAAGATTGGACGAACCCATATTTTTCTCTTCTTTCTGAAACAAGCAGGGTATTAAGGGAGGTCAGAATTAATTATGCTGCCATCCAGAGGTCTAAATTGATTTGGATTAGAGGAAATACTTTATCCAGACAATTGCTCAACATCTGGTTTGCCTAGTATGAAAGACCCTGCTCAAATGTAGCATTACTAAATATCACAATGTTTGAACCTTAATGTTACCTCTTCACAAAGCTTCTGATCCCTCAAAATAGCAAAACGAAGCTATTGCTCCTTTAAAAAAAAAAATTAAGTATAGAAAAAACATGGTAGAATAAAAAAGAGGTTTGAAAAAAAAAAAAAAACATTATAAGAAGTAATATCAGAATCCTCAGATCTACCTTAATATTGTTTTCTTTCAAAAGAGACAAGATTTGAGCACACTGATTAGCAAAAAAAAATGAATAAATAAACAAGGCTATTCCTGGTACCTTATTTCATCTTACTTAGAAATTTATTTTTTCTTAAAAAAATCCTATGTTTATAAATCCCTTTTCCTATGTTTTTAAATCCCATTTAAAAATAAATGAAATAATAGCAATTTAAAAACAATAAATAGACTTAAATTATTTTTTATTTATTTTGGAATTTTATATAGACCTAACCCTTTAAAAATTTTGATCAGCTTTCGTGATCAGGAATTCTCTGAAACTATTTTTATTACACTCATTATTCTTTTTTTTGTTATTGTTTCTTTATTTTCGGATTGTATGTAAGAATTCTTTCTTTTTTTGTGTTCTGTATTATTTTTCTTCTTATCTTTTATGTGGTATAATGTGTTGGGTTCAAGAAATATTGAAATTACACCTTGCTGATGTCGTGATCATTTTTAAATATTGTTGAAACTACTGAAAAAAAAATTGAAGTTTTTGAAAGTTTCAATGCTTCATGCATCCTATAGCTTTTAAAATATGAATGTATATTTATGTTCTTCTTACTGTATATTTATAATGTATGTATAATGTATGTATAATATAATGTATAATGTATGCATAATATAATGTATGTTACTGTAATGTATAATGTATAATGTATATTTATGTTCTTATGTATTTTTACTTTCTTCTTTTCTTTTAATGTAATTTACATTTGTTTCTATTTGTTTTTCGTTATTTATTTAGCGTAATAAATTGAGATTAACTTCTCAGTAATCTGATTTCTC
Source organism: Artemia sp. Qi Xiang Cuo (assembly GCF_049724085.1). Classification (NCBI taxonomy): domain Eukaryota; kingdom Metazoa; phylum Arthropoda; class Branchiopoda; order Anostraca; family Artemiidae; genus Artemia; species Artemia sp. Qi Xiang Cuo. Next base: position 58,481,345 of record NC_142808.1, read on the forward strand.
TTTCTTATTTTTAGTGTTGAAATAATTGTCCACCCTAGTTCTTCCCTCGGGGGGAGCCTCTGAACATTTGCAAGTCTGGATAAGCAATTTTTAACATATTAGATAGAAAGAGGTCCTTTTGAATGTAATATGTTTTTTTCAACTGGGGTGGAGGGTTCCAAATCACAAGGATACCTTCAGGTCACCCTTGTCGGTGTGCAGTAATGTTGGAAGTGAGATAAAAATTAGAGTTTGGAGATTTGGTTACTTACTGAAAGGGCAGTTTGTTGATAATCTTAAGGCAAACTGCCTTAAGTGTTCGTAAGATCATAGATATTTGTGTGTAACTCCTGTTAATTTACTAATTTCTAGCTGTGCAGACAACCAGCGGATAATAAACTGTGGGTACCTGGAGCCTAAAGGCAAGCGAGTATATTTCATTACAGAGATTTCACAGTGAATAGGTTTTATTAAAAGGTCACACATTCTATTTTTTTGTGAATTTTTTTTGGTGATTGTATTTTTCTTGGGGGGGGGTGGAGGCTGAGGAAAATTAAAAATATTTGATTGGTGGGATGGAGCAAACATAATTTTTCTGGTCCTTATAAAAAGTTTGTGGTGAGATTTTTTTTTATTTCTATGCATTTCGTTTGCCAGGCATCTTGGCAAGTAAATGAATGAAACTTTTGAAATCATTACAAATTTAAGTTAAGTATCTTACTTACGTGTTCTTCTAGTAATCATTGCGAGGCGTCTCCTCTTTTTGTAACTAATTAAAAAAAAATTCCACATAATAAGTTCCTCAAAGAAAAGTAGAGAGCTTTATCAAACTAAAAATGAGCAGGAGCACATGAGTAGTGCTGAGAATCCCCATGCCTTTTCAAGACCTAAACGGAATTTGCGCTTTACAGGAAAAAAAAGTTTTTAAATGTTTTCACTTTTTTAATTTAAAAAATTAAAATTATTAAGATTAAGGAAGAAATATTAGCTTATGTAAATTAAACTGCTAATCTACATTCATATTTTTCTTGAGAAGGCATGAGGGTTTTCAGTCCTACTCATGTTAATTTTGTACCGTGAGTAAAATGTGATATATTTAAAATACAAAAAAATAAAATCTTTTTCTTTCTGAAGATAATTTCGACTTCCTCTAATTATGTTTAAATCTAGTTTCAAAAAAGAAAAGTTCCTTATCAGTAAAAAGAGAAATTGCATTTTAGCCTCAACGACGCTAGACGGTTTTGAATTTGGCTAAGATGTTCGACAATAAAAAAACTACTAGATACATAGTTCACAGTAAGCTTAAGTTGTGAACGTTTAATCATCAGAAATATTTAAAACAAATCATTGGATAGATAGTTCACATAATTTAGTGAGTTTGCGAACATAATTACAAAATAGCGGCCCCCTCCACAGGACTTGGGTCAATCGTAAAAAAGCTGGTAAAGCGCAGAAGTTATATTTTTGTGATATAGTGAAAAAAACAGTTTTTTGTTTCAATTATGGATTGTCTCTATTGCCATCAAAATTATTTTTGAGAGCCAATTTAATCCTTGCCTTTGTTGTCGCCATTTGAAGTGAAGCGCTGTTGTACCTCTAAATGTAAGTCTCAATAAAACTATTGCTTTTCTATTTGTGTTTATTTTATTTTATATGTCTGTATCTAGTCGCACAGTAGGTAATTAGTTCGTATGCCTCCAGCGGTAGCGCTCCCAGGAATCTGTTTTCTACATAACATTAGAGGTAATTGATTTCCATATAACTCAAGGAAAAGAGGTTACATTTATATAGCTACATATTTTGTTTTCTCACTTTCAGCGGGTGGCACGGTCAACCATCAACATTACTCCCCATTGCTGTTGCGCAGGCCTCGATGGCACAATCTTTTGCGCTATAAGTGGCGCTATCGGAAGAAATTATAAGGTGTAAGTACACAGCTTTAAAGCATAATATTACATTTAACGCGGTCAATCTTTATTACCGCAATAATCTCAGTCCCTTTTTTTATCGCTACAAATGGCACGGTCGGAAATTGGAGGAAAACATGCGAACTAGTTATGTGATAAACTTTGTAATTTAAATCATTGGAGATGTACAGACATATAAGAAAAGTAATTAGGCCTATAATCGCTAAGCTATTACAGGAAAACCCTTTAAAATATCTCATATGAGATATTAGCCTCCCCAAAAATATGTTAAGTGAAAAAAAATTATTTTGAGTTAATTCAAAACCAAAAATGTCAGAAAATGTAAGCGAACTATTAATGGCGCAAAAGTTGGTCGCGAAAAATGTAGAAATAGCAAAGTCTATTCCGCAGTACGATGGACGACTTTGGTCTTGCTGGCATTGATCTCCATCCCAAACGGAATTGTGGTATCGTAGAGTTTATCAGCTTGTGCCTGCAGTTCTTGTGCAGAGTTCTGCTAGCTCAACAATATCATCAGCGTAGGCAAGATTGTCTAGCGTAGGCAAGCGTCAGAGTAGGACTTATGTCAAGACACGTGACTGATGGCTCGTGAGGCTGATCGGACGATAGTTTCTGCAATCTGTCTTTGACCCCTTTTGTGAATAGGAACAATGGCAGCCTTTCAGCACTGACGGGGTATGTGGCCAGTTTCCCAAACCGCGGATACAATGGCGTGGTACAGATCAGATACATCATCCGATCCGACGCTAGTGAGTTCAGCGGTGACTCCGTCCGGTCCAGGGGCTGTTCCTTGTTTGAGCGACTTGATTTCTGACTCGGTTTCTGAGTGGGGTTGGTGGTCTGAATTCTTGGTCGGGTATGAGGAAGCGGGTTAGTATTTCAGGATCCACAGCTACTGGTGGATTCAGTTTATCGTTAAAGAATTCTTTCCATCTTTCAAGTTTTATCTTTGAATCGCTAATCTCATTTCCGTCTTTGTCCAGGATCACTGATGTCTGCGGCTCTATTTTCCGGCTTAGCTTGGGTACCATTCTGAAAACTGCTCCGCTGTTCCCCTTTCTTGACCAGTGCTTCACAGTCTTCGCATTTCTCCCACAGGTGGTTAAGTAGTGCCTTTCTGATCTCTCGCTCTACTCGTCTCTTGAGTAGCTTGTAAGTATCCCGGCTGTGGTGGTCGATTTATTACAAAAAAGTCGCTTATCCTCACATAGCGCAATGATCTCATCTTTGATCCATGGTTTTTCATTGAGAGTTTTTCGTCCGAGGACGTCGTTCACTGTATTAATGATTGTTGTTGTGGCCTGCTCGGTTAAGGAGTCTATCTAATTAGTGGTGGTCAAGGAAGAATTATTTACCAGGATCTCTCGAAATTTTTCAGATAGAGTGGAAGTGTAGGTCTGCCTTTTTTCGGGATCCTGCAGCTAATCCACCCTGAATCTCGGGATTTTTGTTGCTTTTTGAAATTTTCTCATTCTTAGCTTGAACCTTGAAATCAGGAGAGTGTCGTCAGAGTCGAAGCCTTCTCCTGGTATTGCAACTGTGTCTAGTACTGAAGACTTCCAGCGCTTCGATATAAGCATATAATCAATCATGTTCTCGGTTTTACCGTCTGGGGATCTCCAGGTCACTTTACGTCGATGGCAGTCCAGTAATCGTTCACCTCTTGCATTCAGTTTACCGTTACCAAAACGCCCAATTATATCGGACTGACCGGTATTATCCGTGCCTATTATAGCGTTAAAATCCCCCATTACGATCAGTACGTCTTTCTTATGGATTTTTTCGATGATGCTTTGTAGTGCGAAATAGAATTCATCACATTCTTCCTCACATTTCTGACGGAGTCTAGGGCATAGACTTGGATGAAAGAAATATTCTTGGCAGCTCCCTTCAGTCGTAAGACGGTTATTCATTCTCAGACTGGGGTGAAAGAGATTAGAGGTTTTTTGGCAGTTGGTGATACGAAGAATCCTACACCTTGTCGATGAACTCCATCCTTTCGGCCCGACAAGAAGAGGGAGGCTCAAAAGAGGGTTTCCCCACTTGCTCGGGGGAGGTGCGTCTCAGAGAGGCCGATAACATCCCAATTGTACTTCTACAGTTCAAGGGCAAGATTTAGTTTTCCCGGTCTGGCAAGTGTTCGGATGTTTAGCATGTCAAAGTGTAGGGTGGTTTTCGTCGGAGCAAAACAACCGTGTGAATTTTGGCCCCGGGTGGGGGTCGTCCTAGAACTAGGGTCGTCAGCTGCCCCGGATGTGGTAGCATGTAAAATCACATTATCCTCATTCAAAAGTGGTTGTTCGTCAGTTACCCCGGACGCGGTGGAATGTAAAATCGCATTATCATCATTTAAAATTGGTTGTTCGTCGGTTACCCCGGACGCGGTAGCAGATCATAATACTGAGTCGTTTTATCATGATACTCAAGAGAGGTGGTTTCTTGGCAAAAAGGGTGGTGGCGGCAAGTTATTCCTCTCCACCACCTTTCAGAGGCCGTTGTCCGTAAATCTGGATCCTCCGCCCTTCCGCAGGTATCCTCCTATAGAGGGTCCTCCCACAATGGTGTTCTGCTTCACCATGCTACTTAACCGATTGCTGGGAAAAGATTTGTAACTAACGGGACGTGTCCACAAGCCTATCAACCCTGCTGAGTGTATATTTAAGGGGCCTTCTTCCTCCTCCACCCGTATTTACAGTCCCGGGCAAGGGTGCTCCAGTTTCAATTAAGGACCCCCAGGGAGTTGATTCTCCCTTGATCCGCGCCTCCTCCTCAATGGAGGTACCCTACATATCTGTAGGGCGTTCCCCTATCCGCCACCTGGGGACGCTCTCAGTGGCCTGGGAGAGGCCCCTACTAAGAAATCTCAGTAGGTCTCAGAGACTTCTGATGCCTTAGAAATCGTATTTCTGTATGCTCTGTCCAATCTGTATTTTTTCCCAAATGACCATTCGCATACGTATATCCATAAATCCGGAGCGACAAGTTCGCTTGATTTCATGCTCTGCTCGAACGGTGTGACTGCGAACGGCTCAAGCCATGTTGAATTTAGCATATCAGTATCGGATCATTTACCAATCTTCAACTCTTTTGTCATTCATAGTGTTCTCTTTAAAAAAGATGATAAGAAACGGAAGTGGAAATTCAAATGTGACTGGAAGAAAATAAATGTTGCTATATAGCAGAGCTTGATGCCACACTCGATAAAATGAAGATCCCTTTCTAACTGTTGCTACAATCCTCGGACCTTATTGAGTCGGAAAAAAAAATTCTAATCAACATTTACTGTAGTGAAATCACACATGCAATGCGTTGGGCTCAGCGTTGTCCTGTTCCTGTACGGAAAGTTCGTTGGGGTTCAGATATACCTGGTTTGTCCATAAATTCGGCTTTACAACAAAGTTGCAAATCTTCAAAGTTTTGGCACCAAATATGGAATGATTGCGATCGGCCAAAATCGGGTGCCGTTATTAACATACGGTTATGTGCCAAACGTTGTTTTGCTAAGTTTCTTGCGAATCACAAAGCTAAGATTATTGACTGCAGGAGCGAATGTCTTGCAACTAACCCAAATGAAATTCGGATATTCACTGGAGGGAAATAAGTCAAAAGGTGTCGCTTCAGAGCTTCCAAGTGAGAGTGACTGGATTAACTATTTCACCAGCGAATTTTCTCCACCTGATCCAGTGTTAAAAACCCTCTATGAATCGCTAATTGTGGATAGTTTAGTTTATACTGAATCAGATATTCGTTTTGTAGGTACGGCCTCTGATATTTATAGTGGTATCATTTACCTTCGAAACAAGTTCTTGCGTAGTTGTGATCAATTAAGTGGTTTTCATTTATTACATGCAAGTGATAAGCTGCTTCAGCATCTACATTTGTTTTACCAAATCTTTTTTAATTCTGGTATTGTCCCGACTCTTTCTTCCCGGTTTTTTCCGGTACTGACTCGGGTTCCGAAAAAAAGCTAAAGATAGTCGGCAATGTTGTTGCTATAGGCCTATAACAGTTTCTTCTGTTCTGAGTAAATTGATGGAGTTACTAGTGATTAAGGATATAAATAAGGCTTTTTCAACTCCGGAAAACAGATTTGGATTTAAGGAAGGCTTTAGTTAGGAACATGTTCATTATATTCTTGCCAACGTTTTGATGGATATAGAGAATAGTGGCAAGTTTTTCGTCCTTGTGTCTCAGGATGTCTCTCGTGCTTTTGATTCTAGCGTGCATTCTCATTTGCTATATAGTACGCAGCAGCGAAGACTCAATCGTTCAGTTGTGCGGTTATTAAAATATCTGTATGCGAGATTATGTGTTGTGTGAAAGTATCTACTCGTCATTGTTATGTAAAGTGTAAAGCTGTAATTTGCGTTTGGAAAGGAATCCGCCAGGTTGGTGTAACTTCGCCACCGTTGTATAATATATACTAGTTGTATAATATATACTCCGCCAGGGTGGCGTAACTTCACCACCGTTGTATAATATATACTAGTTGCACCCCAATAAAAGGCTAGAATTAGTTTTGGTTTTAAAAGATTGGACCTTTCCATACTCAATTACGCTGACGACATCCTGAATTTAAGTAGAACTGCATCGTCTGTTGAGGATAATTTTTCTGTGCTTAGTAGGGAGTATGCCGAAATTAGTCTCCATTCTAATACTTCGAAGAGCGAGGTCCTTACTTTCGACAAATCTGTTGGTGATTTTGCATCCGTAGAATTAGGAAATCAGAGTGTTCAGTTAAGACAAATATAGTTTTACTACAAATAAGAGTTTGGATACTGCCCCCTTCCTTAAATGTAAAGAAAAATCGAAAGCCTACTGCGTCATTGGCGCTTAACGGAAAACGAATTATATTACAAATATTTTCTTTTCTAGTTCTTTAAGTCTTACAGCAGTAAAAATAAAAATAAAATTACAGTGAAATAAATTCTTGAACTGATGGATCTTTCAACAATTAATATCATTATACATCAAATAATAAATTTGATGATGTTTATACTTTCCAAGAGTGTTCAAGACGCATGTAGTTTTCAGTAAAGTGCCAGTGACGCAGTAGGTTTTAAACTTTTACAGTGAGAGAAGGAGGCGATGCCCAAACTCTTGTTTGTAGTGATTTTTGATCGTTTCAAGCTTGATTTAAATATTCAATTTTAATTTTCACTCGTTTTAAGATTTATTTATTCATGTACACTAATAACTATTATGTTTTAGTTTGAATTGATTGTTTATTTAATATATGCTTGTCTTAAGTATCATTTATGCTTCAATAGTAAAATATTTTTTTTCGTTTAATCTTGATTTTCAAATTTTTTAAAAGAATTAATTTTTTTAAGATCTATTTATTCATGTATATTATTTATGGTTGTATTTTTTTTTATCTTATTGATTATTTAATGTCTGTCAGTTTTGAGTTGTTATTACGTGTTGCTCAAGATGTATCTTGTGATTTTTATTATAGCGTGAATTCTCATTTTATATATATTACGCAGCAGCGAAGTCTCAATCGGTCAGTTGTGCGAGTTTTTAAAAATGTGTATGCGAGGTTATGTGTTGTTGTGAAAGTATCTACTCGTCATGGTTATGTAATGTGTAAAGCCGTAATTTGAGCTTGGAAAGGAATCCAAACTCAAATTATTTTGTTTCAAAATATAGTTTTTTACTATAATTACAAATTATAGTCAAATATTTTGTTTCGTTTTAATATTTATGTTAGTATTATGTCAATGAATTACTCGCTTTCTGATTTATTTATTCATTTATTTTATTATTTGTTGTATGTTTTTTGTTATGATTGTTTATTTAGTTTCTGTTCGTTTTGGGTTTCATTTACTCTCTAATAGTATGAAAGATAGACAAATTTATAGACAAATTTTTGGGTTACCTATGGGGGCTTCTCTTTCTCCTTTATTGGCAAATCTATTCATAGATGCCATTGAAACCTCCGGTATACGCATATTTAGAATATCGCTTTACTTCTGTGGCAGGTTCATATATAATATGATGTGCTTTTGGAAGCTTAGATTGGACTCCTTAGACCTATTTTGTAAACATTTAAATAGTTTTGATGATAATATTAAATTTACAGTTGAATTTGAACATAATAATAAATTACCTTTTCTGGATATTTTATTAATTAAAAGGGATCTCCATTTACTTTTCTTGATTTATAGAAAACTAAAACACAACGATATGTATTAAAATTTTCATTCTTGCCATCCTCTGTCGGTGAAAAGGGGGTTTTCAATTTTACTATTGGATAGAAACTTTATAATTTTTTCATAAGAATTCCTGCATTCGGACATACTTTACTTGAGTGATAATTTGTTTTCTAATAGTTATCCAATTAAGTTCATTGATAAAATAATTGAAAATAGAAGGGTTAAACATAAAAGTAGGGTTATTGAGGTTTCTCAGTCTTTAGATTTAGTTGTATCAAAAACCTTCATTTCATTACCATATGTACCTGGTTTGGGTGAGAAACTTTCACGGGTTTTACGTAAATTTGGTATTGATACATGTTTCCAATCGCTGAGGCCAATGGGTAGTTTTTTTTAGTTCTGGTAAGGATTTAACTCGAGGAAATCTAGTAAGTGGGGTGTATAAAAGTCCGTGTTCTTGTGGGAATTTCTATATTGTTAGGACTCACCAAAAATTTGTTGAAAGGTTTATTGAACACCGAAATTCAATAGAAAAAAACCCTACAATTAAGCAAACATACAGAAACTATCGTTTCAGCTTTAGAAGAGCATATTTGGCTTCAACCAGATCATTTTGTAAAATTTGATGAAGCCTTGGCTATTTCTAATGATAAGGGTTACACCCAATGGGCCAGGGAAGCCATAGAAATTAAAAAAAACATATGTTTGCTAACCTTTCCATAAACAGGGACACGGGTAATTTAAATATTAATCCAATTTATGATAACCTTCTAAAGAATGAATCAATAGTCAATAAGGGAGTAAAGATTTTAAATAATCACCAGGGGACTATTTTACCTGCTAGACCAAAACGATTTGCTTCAGTAATAGCTAACAAAGGGATTATTTCGCAACTGAATAATTAAAGTAATTTACAGTTTTTTTTATTTTTCCTCAGTTACTATGGTGTCCTCACTGAAGTAACTCTATATTAGCATCTTTTCCCTACGTGGATCAGTTTCCGCCGATTGTACATTTTTGTTTTTTTGTTGTTTTTTTTTGGTGGTGGTTTTATTGGTTTTTAGTTTTATCTTGTTCTTCTTTTGTGTCTTTCGTGCTGAAGACGCCTTGTTTGTATACAGGCGAAATATCCGCGTTGTTTTGTTTCTGTTGTTTTCTTTTCTCTCCACTGGCCACAGTCTCGTTTGTTTGTGTTTTTTTTTAGAGATTTTTCTCTTTGTTGGTTTTTTCTCTAATAGTAATTTCCGGTCGTTTTGAGTTTGAATTTTAACAGGTATTTGTATCAGCTGAGCTTAAGTTTAAAATGGCCTTTACTTTTCTTTGAAAAACTCATTTTTCGGAAAGTTTTTTTAATTAATTTTTGTTCATTTTTGATGTGTGTGCAAAAAGTTCCACACACATATCTCGATGCAAGGGTAAAAAGTTATGCCCTGGGGGCTTATAAGGTTTTCATAGAAAGCATTGTCGTAGAAACTTCAAAAGAGCTCATTCGATTGGAAATTGAAATGGCTAGTACCCTTTTCGATAATCGGAAGTGATTGGAAGGCAACTCAGCATTTTTCGAAAGCTACTTCTGAATTCCCTGTTTGGATACCAAGGATCGATCTGGCCCTTCCTTACCAATAACGAACCCTTTTTGTAAAGAATATTTAAATTGCATAACTTACAGCCCGTGCCCAGGGTAATTTGAGGGACCATGTCGCCTTCATAGGGATATTTGACTTTAGACTATTTTCAAAATAATAGCTATCTCAAAATTTTGATCGGAATTCTTTGAGAGAGGACAGTTAAAGAGGACGTGGGAGGGGGCTGGTCACACTCCGATCATTTTTAAACAACCCTTTAAAAGTCATAGAACCTTAATGAAAGTCACACCATCAGATTCAGCCTATTGGAAAACCATACTCTAGAATTATGAAGCTCCTATCTGCAAAACATGGAATTTTATATTTTTTTGCCAGAAGATTGATCACGGATGCGTTTTCATTTGTTTTTTCCCCAGGAAAGATGATATCAATTCATTAGTCCTAGAATATCGTGAGTGGGCTTATCCGAACGGAAATTAAAAGTTCTAGTGCTCTTTTTAAGTGACCAAACAAATCGGAGGCCAACTTGGCCCCCTCCCCCGCTCATTTTTTTCCCGAAGTTACCCAATCAAAATTTTGAGATAGCCATTCGGTTCAGCATAGTCAACAATTTAATAAATATGTCTTTTAGAATTATTTAATCCCCCACGTTTCCCGGGGGACGGGATGCAAGCTATGAATTTTGTTCATTGTTTACGGCTAGATTCGGTTAATTGGAAGTACACAGACGTTTTAGGTGGAAGATTTTAGGGTGGGGGGGAGGGCTGGAGGAGAGGATTACGGTGTAGGTTCTTTCCATGGAGGATGTTTCCTTTTGGGTACAGACATTTCTATGAAGGCGGTGCCGGATTTCCCAGCATTAATTAGAAAACGATCAGAAATTAAATTAAAGAAAGAAGCTTGGTTCAACTGAAAGTAAGGAGCAACATTAAAACTTAAACGATTAGAAATTATTACATTCATGAGGGGGTCCGCCCCTTAGTAAATACCTCGCTCTTTACGCTAAAGTTTTTTTTGTACTTTCAAAAGAGTTATCTTGTCTAATTAGCAGCCTTTGTGATTCAGGGACTTGTGATTCGAACAAAATTCGAAATTTAGCGTAAAGAGCAAGGTATTGACTAGGGGGCACACTACCTTATGTACGTAACAAAACATACGAATATAGAAGTTCGTTACGTAAGTAATTCGTAATTTACGTCAGAACAAAACTTCGAGAAAGCCATGTAGCCAAAAAAAGTAAAATTAATATGCAGATTTCGTTTTATTATTTATGTACAGTGAGCCAAAATCAAAGCTGCGTTAATTCAAAAACGTTTAGAAATTAAATAAAAAAAAGTTTTTTTTAACTAAAAGTAAAGAGTTACATTAAAACTTAAAACGAACAGTAATTATTCTGTATATGAATGGGCTGTCTCCTCCTCAACGCCTCGCTCTTTACGCTAAAGTTTTACTCTGTCTTACAACTTTATTTTTTTAAACAATAAAAAAATTTAGCTTAAAGAGCTAGGCGTTGAGGAGGGGGCAGCCTTGTCAAATATGGAATAGTTTCTGTTCGTTTTAAGTTTTAATGTCGATCCTTACTTTCATTTAAACAATTTTTTTTCTATGAAGGATCGAGTTATTCTAGCTTCAAGGCAATTTTTCTGAAAAACATCTAGCAAATCTTCCGCCGTCTTTTGGAGCACCCATGCTTCAGAACCATACTTCACTACTGCCCTTAATGTTGCTTCCAATGCTCTAATCCTGGTTCGCAGACTTATTTTCCTAATCTTCTAAACTTTTTTCAAATGAAAAAAAACATCCTGGACGTTGGCTATTCTACTATTAACATCTTCACTGCATCCACCGTCTTTACTAATTATACCACTTAAGTAATTGAGACTATCGACTTGATTCATCTTCTCCTTACTAAACACCACTCTTTCGTCTTCATATATTCCTATGCTTAGCGTCTTAGTCCCCGTAGCATTAATTTTCAAATCTACTCTCACACCCTGAACCACTGTATATATTAGTCAAAAATAAGTTCTATTTGAACAATGCCATAACGCGATCACATTTGATTATGGCATTTGGCGCTTCGCATTGATCTTTCATTTTTAAATTTTATCAATTTTTTCTCAAAGGGAAATTACGTCGTGGGCACAATCTAAGAAAATAAATATCATGACGTGAAAAAAAAATGATAAACCATCCAACGGCGGATCCAGAGGAGGGTGGTGGCCCCTTAAAGTTGTCTAAAGTAGTGTAATTTACCTAATTAACGCAAGTTTGTAGTAATTAAACTTGCTCTTAACGTAAGTTTATCGGATCAACCTATTTTGTGCCCCCTCCCCCTAAAAAAATCCTGGATCCGCCCCTGAAACCATCACATCTATTCCACCAGTTATTAGAAGAAATAAAAATTCCTGATTTTCACAAATTTCATTAACCCCTCGCCTCCTTTTTTAGAAATCCTACAAAGGCTAATCAGTTAAGTCCACTGTATATAAATAATAAATTAAGTCATAATTTGTATGTAAATTAAGTCATACCTGTGAGATAGGACAGTTGCAAACCACTTGGCCGGCTCACCAAGTTTTTTTCTGCTTTCGCAATTAGAAATAATACAATCTCGAACCATTTCTCATTGATTGACGCACACACACTAACCCGCTAATGCATGAAGAAGTGGGAGGAGCTTTTTGTTCGCACTGAGAATGAAGAGACAGAAATCATCTGCGGTAAACTTACTTCTAATTATATATACAGTATCTTGAGCTCTCTAAACTTCTAACACTTCATTCATTTTGCTTACACCTTCGTCTAGGATGCTTCAGCATGATCTAAGTCCAGTAGAGTCTTCCTGTTGCCTTATCTGTGCTCTTTAAGAAAAAGTACATTACAATTGTCCATATAAAGGGGGATATAACACAACCCTGTCTAACTCGTGATTTCATACGAAACCAGCTGATTTCCTACCTTAACCTGACCTTATTTCTTACCTTAACCGCAGCAGTGTTATTCTTATGTGTATTATTTATCACTTCAATGTATTTGTCTGGTACATACAAGGATAAGACCTTCGCCAAAGCTCTTCTATGAACAGAATTGAATGTTTGCTCATATACTATACAACTGAAGATTAACAGTTTTTGATTATTCAGGCACTTCTCAGTTATTAATCCGAGAGCGAAAATTTGGTCCATCCTTCTTCTTGCCTTCCTCAAACCACACTGTTCTTCTCTTAAAACTTTATCTAGGGCATCTCTAAGTCTAAAGAGTACCATCATGCTATGCAATCTGCTACGTATGGAACAAAAATAAAAGAATTAATTGTACACAGAATTAAATAGATTTGAAGCAAAGAAAATATTCCACCTTCGATCAAACCATGCAGGAGTAGGATTTTACGAAGCAAGGTTTTGGGGAGAAAGTGACAATTGTCCCAAATGTGGGAGCTTAGAGACCATTGAACACTTGTTAATAGAGTGCCGTGAGAGTGCAGAAGAAAGACGAGAAATAGTGGAATTTTTTGACTTAAGAGAAGGCAGCCAAACCTAAATATATTACTGGTTGGATTAGAAAATGTAGAAGAAAATGTTGTGATTACACTTCTTGTTATAGAGTTTTTGAAGAAAAGTGGAAGAATTATGGACATTTGAAAGCAGTTCATAAAAAGAGAGTTTATACGTGTTTGATGAATAAGAAGTGAAGATTAGACATCCACGGACGTCCCCATGGCTGTACTGCGAGAGGGAAATCATCCCGTTCCTGAATCCTGAAACCTGAATGACAACTCCTTCTATACGAATTGCCTTGGTTAGTGCATTGCGCTGCATATGATATAGTGGACTATAATGTATTTTCTATCAGAGCAATTATGGTTTGTTTACACATTGCGGAAATTCATGTGGATTTACAATCCATGCAAAAATTCCGTTCGTTTTCATGCTTCAAAAATGTCTAGCTTTCCGCAAAGTTTTGGTCAAATCAAGACGGAATATTGGCAAGGTTTTTAAATGAATAAAACCATGAGTATGGTTCATCAAAAACTACACGATCTTATAACTTTTGTTGAAGGCTAGCCCAGCTTGTATGATCCTGCGCAACCAGGCTATAAGAAAACTAAGAAAAATGGTGTCATTTGGCTCTCTTTTGCTCAACAGCTTTCAGAAGAGGGTAAGAACGTAATACCCTTCTTGATGTTTTGATGATAGCTACAGGGAATATCCACGATATGGATACCAATAAGTCGTTTTACCGCTTTGACTCTAGGTCTCTCTTTTGCTCAACAGCTTTCAGAAGAGGGTAAGAACGTAACTTGATGCTTTGATGATAGCTACAGGGAATATCCACGATATGGATACCAATAAGTCGTTTTACCGCTTTGACTCTAGGTCACGCTGTTGCAATAATTTGAAATTTTGCCTCATAACGCAGCGTTATTTCAGCCATAGTTCTAACAGAAACGGACAGATTTCTGCAATGTGTGAACGAACCAGAAGTCATCATGTAACCACTGCTAAAAGGTTCAATCAGACACATAGGATTTTCCTATAAGGTTGAAAGGAACCTTATAGGAAAAAAGGAAAGGAACCTTATAGGCTAAAGTTTGAATGATGTATTCACTTTAGTCCTAACTCAATAATATGATTTGGTAGATATTGACTGTCT